>NC_143157.1:20233345-20402701 GCF_041381405.1 Jatropha curcas
AAATTCGACAAAAGATTATATTTTGGGATCGCCCGGGTCCATCTAGTGCTCCTCCAAGACAGAATCAAAGCTAGAACTTCGCTCTCCATCACTGTGAGTAATAATAAATAATGCAGATCAACATGCATTTGCATAGCATTTTTTTTTACAAACCTTATTTATGGTATAATTGTATATTTGGATGGATTTGGTGTAATACGTTGAAAGAATTGTTTGATTACTTGTGCTGTGCATATACTGTGCCTTGTTTGTGTGGAATTGGGATGAAGTGGGTCACCATGGGTTTGTGAGACTGTTTCTGTTATATGGATCCTGATTCTGATTTCTGTTATATTCTGATTCTGTTATATGGATCCTGATTCTGTTTCTGTTAGCCGGGTAAATGGGAGATCGGCGCCCCCATGTGCACCTGATAATTCTGTTTATTCTGAAACCACATGATGGCCTCTTGTTGTTGCGCACCTGAAAATCTAGATTTAATTGCAGCCCGCAGGGTGGCCTCCTGTTGTGAGCGCTTGATGATCTAGATTGGATGGAGACCACCGGGTTGCCTCCTGTTGGTATGGAAAAGAAAAGAGAGAATGGAAAAACAATGAGAGGGCTGGTCAAGTGAGGATTAGACCGGTCGGCCAGTATGAGGGATTGGCTCCCTGGTGCACATGTGAGAGGATGAGCCATGTGGGAGGACGGCTCATCGGGGGTTCGGTGACTCCACTGACTAATTTCCACGTGATGTGATTATTTGAAGGTGATATTGTTTGTGGGTGCTGATGTAATGTCATATGATTGACTGTTGTGTGTTCATTCAGTATACTAGGGTGCATTTTGCTTGACTGTATGTGGTGTGTATTATTTATTATTATTCACTGAGTTGCAAAACTCACCTCCTTCTCTCCAAACCTCCCAGGTACTAGGAAGCAGCTGATTCGACTGAAGCTCTGCAATCTTCTCCGCAGAGTATAAATGTAAATTTTATATTTCTGTTATTTAATTTTGGATGTATAAGTTACTCTATTATCAGATTATTATTGAACTCCGCAGTTATAGGGTTGTGTATTACTATTGGACTTATTGTTAACACTACACTATAAATTAAATATTATGTAATTAGCTGCAGGTGAACCAGTAAGCCCATAGTGTGATTATAATTTATTGTGAATAGGCCCTGGTTAGATATTATGTGTTAATTGAGATTGAGGCTTACTGTTTGATGAATTAATTGGGCAAGATAGGTAGACAGATTGGATAATTTAGGCTTACTACGGGCCTCGGGGGCCTTAAGCTTACTTGGGCCCTAGTGCCGGTCCGGCCCACGAAAACGGGTCGTGACAATAAGTTGGAGCATTTTAATGTGTACAATTTTATAAATTATGGTATTCACTCGGTCAAAGCGAAATTAGAGGTATCACAAGATTTTTTGCAAAAAAATAAAATAGTAAATTTATACATTAAACTTTTTTTTAAATGGTTCCTACATTTTGGGGAAGGTAGTATCTTTTTAACTTATTTCTAATAAGGATATTGTAGTATATGTCAGATTTTGAAACTTTAGTTAAAAATCTCATTTTGACCTAAATTATTAAAACAATATCAATTTTGTTAGTGATTTACTTATTTACCTTTTCACGTAACGAGGTTTTTATTTTCTGTTTGGATGCTATTGTTTGTCACTTTGAAACTAATGTTTCTTCTTTTACCACTTCTTTAGTGGCAGGCGTGAACTGCCTTTGGCAGCAAGACCCACATGAGAGTCATCGTCACTGGCACGACTGATGTGAGAGTCCTCATCGAAAAATCAACTTTTATTCTACGATTTCATTTTCATTTTCATTTCTATTCTTCAGGAAAATTAATATCTATTCTACAATTTCATTTTTATTTTTATTTTTGTTCTTATCAGAAAATCGATTTTTGAAAGTATTTAATGATTTACCCAAATTTTGAATAGACAATTGAAGTCATCTTTATTCATTATTTAATAAAAAGTTACAGATTTTCAAATAAATTAATTTATTTTTTGTCATTTTAAAGTCATAAAATGGGATTGACTTGTTTAGACCCGGTTTATGGACTCACTATGAACCAAATTAATAAAAAATTATTGTTTTTACTGAGTTGAAGGTATTTCTAATCATATACTGAAAAAAGAATAAAATGGAAATAATTTTTAAAATGTTCATAGACATAGACCTCGTCTAATATTAAAAATGCACTGTCAAGTTAGTAATTTAGAAAGTGAATAATTATATTTGAAAGTTTTTGATAAATTATAGAATTATGAAAAACCAAACCATGACAACATTATTTCATTTAAAACTGAATAGTTCTTAAGCATTGGAATGTCTAATTAGTTATTTAATCATCACGGCACGATGCATTATTTTGGGAAAAAAAGTATATTTTTTAGTTATGTCGTTTTCTTTTGAAATTTCCTTAGATTTCCTTTTGTATTCATCTCCTTATCTTGGCATATCAAAGGATTGCGAGGTCTTAATTTATTGATAAAAAAATAGAAAAAAAAAAAGAGAATATTATCTTGTCTAGGGCATATGCTTGGGTCAACAACAAAGTAAACTCAAAAGTGGAATTAATTTGCTGCATTTGGTTATATGTGTTTGTCTTTATAAACTCACTTGTTTGTTGACCTATGTGTTTTGTAATAAATTTCTAAAAACACATATATGTCAATTGATTACATCTATTTGTCTTTAAACTCAACTATTTGTTGTCACCTCAATGTTATGTTTTATCCCTAAATTTCCACAAAACAGGTACTAGTTAGTTGGATATTTCGGACCATATATTTACAAAAAAGAAAGGATAAAATCGAAACTGTCAGAGTTTTGGGTAAAAAAGTGATTGAGAAATAACATTATCTGCAGAACTTTTACAAAACAATTTCTGCAGTAAAGAAAGGAACAAATTTTGTAGATTTTAGGCTTTAAAGGAGAAGGATTGTGAAAAACATTATGAAATAGGAGGTTTCATAGTGGGCATAATTCATTGATCAAGTTTCACACTTAAATACAAAAAGATTAAAGCACCACAAGTACGGTTTGCTGTCAATTTCATACTTGCCCATACTTTTACCCTTACTTCATAACTTATCTCATAGTTAACCTATCTAAGCCATACTTCTAAAACTAAAAAGGCTGCAACATAATACAATAGTAATAAACAAAATGTTTTCATAATGTGACGGTAATAATGCCATAACTTTCAATAGAAATACTATTTAAAAATCTTTAGTTTCATTGATTCGGTTCATAAGTGGAGTGAAAAATTTTATGGGAATTTCATACAGAAATTAGAGTAGTAATAATTGAATTATTGTTGTCCTTTAAGAGACCAAAAGGGTCCTATATATATTTAGTACAACTTTTAGAATAACAATTTTCTTATTTTTTAATTATGATTTAATTTCATAAGTTGGAGCATTTTAATTGGTACAATTTTATAAATTATGGTATTCACTCAGTCAAAGTGAAATTAGAGGTATCATAAGATTTTTTATAAAAAAATAAAATGGTAAATTTATACATTAAACTTTTTTTTAAATGGTTCCCACATTTCGGGGAAGGTAGTACCTTTTTTACATATTTCTAATAAGCATATTATAGTATATGTCAGATTTTGAAACTTTAGTTTAAAAATCTCATTTTGACCTAAATTATTAAAACAATATCGTTTTAAATTGATACTTGTATAGTAATTTAGGGGCTCTAGTAAAATAAGATAAAATTTGAATCTAAGGTGAAATTGTAATTGAATGTGACCCCCTTATTCGAACAATATATTTGCTATAATTTGAATTCAACTTGCAGTTGAGATAAAAAGTTAAAAGTAAGTGTCTGAGTGATTAAGATCATTTTGGGGTGAAATTGTTACAATCGCCAAAGTTTGAGGTATTTTATAGTATAATTTAGCCAACTCATTCTTTGGATAAAGTTAATTCAAGTTGTAGGACCCATATTAAATATATATTATTAATTAATTTTGATCAATTTGGAATTGGGGTATAATTGTGACAAAACATTTTAGTTGGAGTGCTTGAGGGGTTAAGTTGGATTTAGGGTGAAATTATTACAAGACGCAGAGTTTGAAGGTATTTAATGGTTTACTCAAATTTTGAATAGACAATTGAAATCATCTTTATTCATTATTTAATAAAAAATCTCTTATGGATTTTCAAATAAATTAATTTATTTTTTGTCGTTTTAAAGTCCTAAAAATGGGAGTGACTTGTTTTACCCGGTTTATGGACTCACTATGAACCAAACCAATGAAAAATTATTTTTTTATTGAATTGAAGGTGTTTCTAAGCATGCACTGAAAAAAGAAAATGAAATTTTTTTTTTTTTGATAGTAAAATGAAAACAATTTTTAAAATGTTCATAGTTATAGACCTCGTATTGGCAAGTTTAATATTAAAAATACACTATCAAGTTAGTAATTCAAAAAGCTTAATTATTTGAAACTTAAAAACTTTATAAAACTTTTTGATAAATTATAAAATTATGAAAAAACCAAACCATGCCAACTTTATTTCATTTAAAACTAAATAGTTCTTAAGCATTGGAATGTCCAATTAGTTATTTAATCATCATGGCACCATGCATTATTTTGGGAAAAAAAAAATTTTAGTTATGTCGTTTTCTTTTGAAATTTCCTTGAGATTTACTTTTGTATTCATTTCCTTATCCTAGCATATCAAAGGATTGCGAGGTGTTAATTTATTTATAAAAAAATAGAAAAAAAAAAAAAAGAGAATATTGACTTGTCTAGGGCCTATGTTTGGATCCACAACAAAGTAAACTCAAAAGTGGAATTAATTGCGTTTGTCTTTAAACTCACTTGTTTGTTGTTGCCTCTATGTTCTGTTATAAATTTCTAAAAACACATACACGTGAATTGATTACATCTTTTTGTCTTTAAACTTACTTATTAATTTGTTGCCACCTCAATGTTCTGTTTTGACCCTAAATTTCCAAACACATGTAATAGTTAGATATTTCTGACCATATATATATATATATATATATATATATATATATATATATATATATATTTTTTTTTAAAAAAAAAGATAAAGTCGAACCGTGTTTAAAAATCCTTAGTTTGATTGATTTGATCTATAAGTGGTGCCATGGCCTCCGTCTAGGCAAATTTTTTCCCTATAAATATCTCTTCATCTGCATCTTAAATTCCTCAACAACATTTCTCTAATCCCTCATTATTTATAAGCAACTACCTACCGATTATGCCATCCTCCTTACACAAATCTCTCTCCTTCTTCTCCCTTAATACTATGCTAGTAATTATATTATTCTTTCATGTCCTTACTTTTGCTTCTACTACTGCTATTCAAACTCAAGCAAATGCTCTTCTAAAATGGAAAGCTAGTCTTGATAATCAAAGCCAATTTGTCTTATCTTCTTGGTCTGCAACCAGTGCTACTCCTTGCCATTGGTTTGGTATTCACTGTCATAAGGATAAGAGTATCTCTGCAATAAGACTCGTGGATTCTCATTTAAACGGTACACTTCAAAATCTTGATATTTTCTTATTTCCCAAACTTATTTGCTTTAACCTTCGCAACAACTCATTTCATGGGAACCTTCCTACCCATATTGGTAATCTTTCCAAACTCAATGTGTTTGACTTGTCTATTAATTTAATCTCCGGTATCATTCCTCAAGGTGTTGGAGTATTAAGCTCTGTCTCATACTTTGACTTGTCAAGCAACCTTCTGTCTGGTTCAATCCCAACTTCAATAGGAAACTTAACAAAGCTATCAATTCTTAAACTTCATAAGAACCATTTTTCTGGTCCCATACCTCAACAACTTGGAACTTTGACATTTCTCACTTTCCTTTCATTGTCATACAATAATTTCTCTAGTTCAATCCCATTTTCTATTGGAAACTTGACAAAGGTATCAGGCCTTTATCTCGGTTTAAACTAACTTTTTGGTTCCATACCCAAAGAAGTTGGAATGTTGAGGTCCGTTACTGATTTAGAATTATCAGACAATCAACTCACCGGTGCAATCCCAGCTTCCATAGGAAACTTGACGAAGGTATCAACTCTTTATCTTCATACCAACCGACTTTTTGGTTCCATACCTTGGGAAGTCGAAAAGTTGAGGTGCGTTACTGATTTGCAATTGTCAAACAATCAACTCACCGGTGCAATCCCAGCTTCTTTAGGGAACTTGACGAAGGTATCAAAACTTTATCTTCATGCCAACCGACTTTCTGGTTCCTTACCTTGGGAAGTTGGAATGTTGAGGTCCATTACTGATTTGGCATTGTCAAACAATCAACTCACCGGTGCAATCCCAGCTTCCATAGGAAACTTGACGAAGGTATCAACTCTTTATCTTCATACCAACCAACTTTCTGGTTCCATACCTTGGGAAGTCGAAAAGTTGAGGTGCGTTACTGATTTGCAATTGTCAGACAATCAACTCACCGGTGCAATCCCAGCTTCTTTAGGGAACTTGACGAAGGTATCAAAACTTTATCTTCATGCCAACCGACTTTCTGGTTCCATACCTTGGGAAGTTGGAATGTTGAGGTCCATTACTGATTTGGCATTGTCAAACAATCAACTCACCGGTGCAATCCCAGCTTCCATAGGAAACTTGACGAAGGTATCAACTCTTTATCTTCATACCAACCAACTTTCTGGTTCCATACCTTGGGAAGTCGAAAAGTTGAGGTGCGTTACTGATTTGCAATTGTCAAACAATCAACTCACCGGTGCAATCCCAGCTTCCATAGGAAACTTGGCGAAGGTATCAACTCTTTATCTTCATACCAACCAACTTTCTGGTTCCATACCTTGGGAAGTTGAAAAGTTGAGGTGCGTTACTGATTTGCAATTGTCAGACAATCAACTCACCGGTGCAATCCCAGCTTCTTTAGGGAACTTGACGAAGGTATCAAAACTTTATCTTCATGCCAACCGACTTTCTGGTTCCATACCTTGGGAAGTTGGAATGTTGAAGTCTGTTGCTCAATTGGACTTGTCAGACAATCAACTCACCGGTGCAATCCCAGCTTCCATAGGAAACTTGACGAAGGTATCAACTCTTAATCTTCATACCAACCGACTTTCTAGTTCCGTACCATGGGAAGTTGGAATGTTGAGGTCCGTTACTGTTTTGGACTTGTCAGACAATCAACTCACCGGTGCAATCCCAGCTTCCATAGGAAACTTGACAATGCTATCAAAGTTATTGCTTGGATTGAATCAATTTTCTGGTGCTGTGCCTTTAGAGATTAACAACCTTACTCTCTTCAAAGTATTAGGAATATATGAAAATAGATTGGGAGGTCACCTACCAAATGACATATGCCTTGGTGGACAACTTCAATATTTCAGTGCATATGGAAACAATTTTACGGGTCCCGTACCTCAAAGCCTTAAAAATTGTAGCAGCTTGATAAGACTCCGTCTTGATAGAAACCAACTCATAGGAAATATATCTCAAGATTTCGGGATATATCCACACTTAAAATATTTAGATTTAAGTGATAACAAATTCTATGGTGAGCTTTCATGGAAATGGGAAGATTTTCACAATTTGTCAACTTTGAAAATCTCCAAGAATAATATATCAGGCATAATTCCATCTGAATTCAGCAAGGCAACTCAATTGCAATGGCTTGACCTCTCATCTAATCATCTTGTGGAGAATATACCGAAAAAATTGGGAAAGTTACAATTACTTTACCTTTATCTCGGCAACAATAAGATTTCAGGTGGCATTCCTAAAGAAATTGGTATGTTACGTGATCTTTCTAATCTTAATTTGGCTGCAAATAATCTTAGTGGATCGATTCCCAAACAGCTTGGTGAATGCTCAAACTTACTCTTCTTGAACCTCAGTAAAAATGAATTCTCTAGTAATATCCCCTCAGAGATTGGGAATTTACGGTCTCTACAAAGCCTTGGTCTAAGTTTCAATTTGTTCAAAAAAGAGATACCAGAGCAGCTTGGACAGTTGCAAAGACTAGAGATGTTGAATCTCTCCCACAATTTATTGTCAAGTTCTATTCCAACTGCTCTTGATTATTTGATAAGCTTAACATCGGTGGATATATCCTATAATAAGTTAAAGGGCCAGATTCCTAATATTAAAGCTTTCCGTGAGGCTCCATTTGAAGCGCTGAGAAACAACAAAGACTTGTGCGGTAATAACACCAACTTAAAGACTTGTGATTCCTTCATAATCAAAAAAACCATGGGAAAAAAAGACAAAAAAGTAATCAAACATATTGTTCTTCCAATCTTGTCCGCCAGTTTGTTTCTGTTCTTTCTCTTCATAGGATGTTTTTTCATTTTCCGTCGAAGAAGTATAAGGAGAAAAGCCAAGTTAAGTAGTGAGGAAGGTGTTCATGCAATATGGAGCCCAGATAAAGATCTACAATATGAAAACATTATCGACGCTACAGAAGGTTTTGATTCTAAGTATTGTATTGGAGTGGGAGGGTATGGAGTTGTCTATAAAGCTGTGTTGCCAATAGGTAGAGTGGTTGCTGTGAAGAAATTTCATAACCAGTCACTGAATGATGAGATGTTGAATGTGAAAGCATTTGAAAATGAGATTGTTGCGCTGACAAACATTCGCCATCGGAACATTGTGAAGTTATATGGATTTTGTCCTCATGCTGAACACTCATTTTTGATTTATAACTTCATAGAAAGAGGAAGTTTGAGAAAGATATTATGTGATAAAGAACAAGCAATGGAGTTAAATTGGAGTAAAAGGCTAAATGTTGTTAGAGGAATAGCTAGTGCATTGTCTTATATGCACCATGATTGCTTCCCTCCAGTTATTCATCGAGACCTTTCCAGCAACAATGTCCTACTAGATCCAGAATTAGAAGCTCATGTCTGTGATTTCGGTACAGCAAGGCTCTTGATGCCCGATACATCAAATTGGACTGCATTTGCCTGAACATTTGGATACACAGCTCCAGGTAAACACCTTGACATCTTAATTAGTCTAAAATATATGTATTTGACATATTTTGCACCATTATCATTATTGTAAACTAATGGGTGTATTGGAAATCTTTCTAGAGCTAGCTTACACAATGGTAGTCAACGAAAAATGTGATGTTTATAGCTTTGGTGTGGTAGCACTGGAGACAATAATGGGAACACATCCAGGAGATTTCATTTCATCTCTTTCATCATCTTCAGCAGCAACGAACCAGCAAACCCTATGGAAAGATGTGATTGACCAATGCCTACAAATTCCTCAAAAAAGAGATGCTGAAGGCTTGATTTATATTTCCAAACTTGCATTTGCATGTTTGAGTATGAATCCTCAATCTCGGCCAACCATGGAACAAGTTTCTTCAAAACTAGTTGCTAAATGCCATCCATTAACAAAGCCATTTTCTGAAATCAAATTAGGAGAGCTTTTGCTTCAAGATGGCCAAACGGGCTAATCCATTATTATTGTTCATGTGTACAGCTTATTTAAAATTCATCTATGATCTTTTTTTTTTTTTTTTTTGGTTAAACAACTCAATAAAATAAAAAGGTGCATGGTGAACGGGGTCTCTTAATTTCTTTCTTTTTTTGTTTTTTTAAGAATGGAAGTCTCTTAATTTATATATGAACATAGAATTTTATAGTTCACGTTTTATATTTTTAAAAAGAAGTTTAGGGTTGTATATTCATTTATGATGTAAGTTTTATCGAGCTTATTACACTTAAATTGTTTGAATAAATGCTTGTGTAGTTGTGTGTAACATTACAATAATCGAATGAACCTTTAAATTGGAAAATTTTTTTTTGTCATTTTTATTCTGTCAGATTTTTAAAAAAAAATAAATATGATTTAATTGCGTTAATTTGTGGAGATTTATGATAATATATACGATATTGGTAAAAAAAAATTAGAATAAAATTTTTGATAATTATGGAAAATTTATGCTGATTGGTAATTGTATTATTGATGGAAGCAAAAAATTAGAGATTTATGATAATTTATGTGAAATTAGTTCAAATTCAAAATTGCAACAAAATTTATGATAATTACGGGAGGTTATTATAATTAATATTTGAGTTATTTGTTATGATAATTATGGAAGATTAATGATAATTAATATTTGTGTTATTTGTTTAATGGCATGATCTATATTCCAACGAAACATTTATAATAATAGGATTATAAAGTCAAAAACCATAAAAGAATTCAGATTATATGAAAAAAATACTTACCCCATCCAATTTTGTTTGCATGGTTTGACAAAGCAAACATATTAATAATTTAGTCAACAAAAGTTATTTTACCATTTTATACCATTAACTAATTAAAATATTAATAGAAATCATTCATTCAATCAGTAATCATAAAGGTTATTATGGAAAAAGTAATTATTTACATTTATAAATTTAGAAACCTTGCAAATATTTTGGACATCCAAAAAAGAAATAACATGTAAATAAAATGAAATGGAAAAAATATGTGTTAATTATAATTTATATATTTTAATTGTACAAATTGTAAAATATACTAACATTGAGTAACTAGTTGCGTTCTTTATCTAGTTAAATTAGTAATTTGAAAGCAAGTAGTTTTATTTAAACTTTAAAACTTTATGGAACTTTTTGATACATTATAAAATTATGAAAAAGCCAAACAATGACATCATTGTATCTAAGACAACAAGCCTTGGGAGTCGCTCACCCAAACACAAGCATATTGGGCAAACCAGATGTCACAACCCGTTTTCATGGGTCAGATCGGCACTAGAATCTAGATAAACTTAAGACCCTCAAGGCCCATAATAAATCTAAACTATAAAATTCAACTATATCAATGTCAATTTTAAACATTCAGACCATATTGTCATGCACCATAAATCTCATAATTATTTTATACTTGGCCCAAATTTAACATCTTAAACATTTTATAGTTCGGACCCATCTTGTAATTCACTACATTCATAATATGGGCTATCGGTTACATGCACTTAGAAAAATAATTAAAACATTTATGGGTTCATAAATCATTATACCTATTTTAATACATGGCTAGAGGTACATAAATCCTACAACTGCAGAATTCACTAACAGATTAATATAAATAAGTTTGAGTACATATAACTACATAATTTAAATAACTACTGATTTTAAAAGTTATTTTTTTCTAGCTCTGCATGGAACGAGATAGACGTTTAATCGGGACAAGAAGTATTTACTTCCTTAAAAAAAAATTAAACAAAAGAAATGTGATTTTAATAATGTATAATAATTATTGCATAACACAAGCATTTACAGCAAATGCTTCCTAAAATACTAAAATAAGCATTCATCCGATCAAACACATGATATATCATCAGCACTCACAAATAATTACACTTTCAAGTAATCAAACACGTGAAAATTGGTCTGTGGCGTCACCAAAACCCTCGATGAGCCGTCCTCACACGTGGCTCGTCCTCTCATAACGTGTGCACTAAAGAGCTGATCCCCCATACATGGCCGACCGATCTAATCCTCACTTGACCAGCCCTCTCATTTTTCTTATACTCTATTTTCATTTCCACACCAATAAGCGGTCATCTTGTGGTTTTCCATATAATCCATATCATCAGATGCACACAGGGACACCAATCTTCTATACATGGCTGACGGTGTCAAAGACCATCCTCACAAATCAAGGTGACCCACTTCATCCCAATTCCACACAAATAAGGCATAGCAATATCACAATACAAATATTCAAACATCGCATTTAAATGCAACACATTAACAACAAAAAAATTATGCAAATGTACAAATAGATGTTCATATATAAATACAAATAAACATAAGAGTATTAAACACTAATAATATAATAATTGATATTTAAAAAATAAATAAACAAGTAAATAAATAAACAAATAAAGAAGAAGCATATTATATAATAATGAGTTTATGTATGATGCATATGGTATATATTCTACCTATTATTGCTTACATTGCTAAATGGAAAAAACACCCTAATTTCAGGTCTTAACTTATTGAAGCAGTGAACAACTAGAGCGATCTAAACGAATTATTCCAAATAAATATATTAACTTAACCATTAAATATAACTAGCGTAGATCCTAGCGAAATTTCGACAGAACCTCCCCTAAAATTAGATTAAAACCACTTGCTTAAGACTACAATTCAACAATAAATTCTTAAAGCTCATCCATCGAGCAATTCATCTAAACATTTACTCAATTCACACAGCCCATCCAACCTAGACAATATTTATTAACCGTTAAGCACACATATATGCATTTAATAATTCTAAGATTCTAAACCAATTAATTAATCACAATCAGCTACTATAAATACTGTAAACCAATCAAAATTAATTTATTTATAACATACTAAAATATTCTATTTATATATAAAACTATTCAAATAATCTAATTTCTTGTTATTTAATTATATCTACTTCAATAATCAACTAATCTAACATAAAGACTAAAATATCTACTTCCTAGCAAAAATTAAATCTACTACTTCAAGTATTCCAATTTATCTTTCATGTTTCCATTTATAACATTTATTCTAAATGACTAGTATTCTTAATTTATCAGAATTAAGTGAGTTTATCTATCGAGGTTTTCCGCGGGAATCACATTCAATTAACTATTTATTCGGAATCCACTAAATCAACAAATAATCTTAAATTTGAAATTTATATAAAAAATTAGGAATTGATCTAAGAGCGTACCAACCGAAAATGGGATACAATTTCGCGAGGAAAAGTTGATTCTGCCTCTTAGGGCCCACCGGGGACTCGCCAGTCGGTCGCCGAACCGAAGGCGGCGGCCCATAAATCCCAAACAACCCAGAATTTTGTAACACTTACACCAAAATGCTCGAAACCACTCGTAGAAGCTAAATAATTTGGTGTCGTTTTGAGGAGATAGTGGCTCGTTTGGCCGGATCGACCGCCGTAGCCATCTCCACGCCGCCGTTCATGGTGGTTTCAGTTCCCTCCACAAAATCCGTCGATTCTTGGATGGAAAATGTTCACACAAGAGGGAGGAACTGATCAGAACTCACCTTGAGGCCTTCAGCCGCTTGAATCGAGCTAATCGTCGAAAATCAAAAATTAGAAGTTGTCGGAGGTGACAGTCTCATTTCGCGCCATTAGGGACTCTTTCTGCGTGAAAGGAAGCTGAAAACGTGATCAGCGGTTCTTTGGGAACCGGTCGCCACTCGCTCTCGTCGTGCGATGGTCGGAAAACGGGAAAGGAGGGAGAGGGAGGAACGGCGCCGCTCGAGACCCAGTAAGAAGAAGAAGAAACAAGTGAAAAAAAGGAAGAAAAGAAAAGGCTGGTTTCTAGACTATTCCGGTCCGATCCGAACCGGTTTGCTTCAATTCAGTGATTTGGCTCAGTCTTTGCTTGTTTAAGGGTTTTTCACCTGATTTTCGAAAAATTTAAACTGATTTACAGGTATGATTTAGTAATAAAAAAACATTTTTGCTAAATCTCATCGTTTAAAATTTAAAATTAAAATTTTAAATGCAAAATCCGGATCGTTTCACCATACCTATTTGAAAGAGACAGAGAGAGACTACTTTTTATTTAAAACTAAAATAAATAAATAAATGAATAGTTCTTAAGCATTGCAATTTCTAACTAATTATTTAATGACCATGGCACCCTTTTTTATTTCTTACTTTTTATCACTATTTTTGGGAAAAAATATAGTTTTTATTTATGTTGTTTTCCTTTGAAAATTTGCTTTCATTTCCTTATTCTGTTCTTCTCACTTACTACTATGTTATTAATTATATTATCTTTCCATGTCCTTGCTTTTGCTTCTGCTGCTATTCAAACTCAAGCAAATGCCTTTCTAAAGTGGAAAGCTAGTCTTGAAACAAAAAGCTAGTGATGTAAACGAGGTAATCCGCTTATGAACTGTTTGAGATTCGGCTAGGTAAAAGCTCGCTTGAACTCGTTCAATAAAATTATCGAGCTAAGTTCGAGCTTGGGTCATTAGCTCACGAGTCAGCTTTATCGAGCCGAGCTCTCGAGTTAACTTGTGAGCCAAAATCAATTAAAACCTACATTAAAACGACGTCATTTTGATTAATATATTTCGAGCTCTAGCTCTGCTCATTTATGGTTATCAAGCTAAGCCCGAATCAAGCTCGAGCTTGGCTATTTTTAAACGAGCCCAGCTCGAGCTTAGATTTTCGAGTTTGAAACGAATCAAGCTCGAGCTTGACTCGGCTCGTTTACAGCCCTATTTAGAGTCAATTTATCTTATCTTCTTTGTCTCCAACCGATGCTACTCCTTGTAATTGGAAACTTGACAAAAAGTATCAAGTTTACAAATATATTACAATAGATTGGGAGGTCACCTACCATATGGCATATGCCTTAGTGGATCACTTAAATATTTCGCTGCATATCGAAATGATTTTAGGGGTGGCATCCCAAAAGGCCTTCAAAATTGCAACTCCTTGTTAAGACTCCATCTTGAGAGAATCCAAAGCATAGGAAATATATCTCAAGATTTTGGGATACATATATATATATGAACTATTTAATTTATGCCGTAACAAGTTCTACAGTGAGTTTTCATGAAAATGGGAAGGTTTTCATAATTTGTCAACTTTAACAATAATATATTTAGCTTAAATCCTGAACGCTGTTTTTGACCGATCAAAACGCTAAACGCTGTTTTTTATAGTATTTGATAACATAACATTTGAACTAACTTTTAGAGATTGAAGTAGCGTTTTATAAAAAGTTAACTTATGTGACGTTTAATGTTTTAACGTTTCATGAAAAGCTACTCAAAAAATTAACAACTACAAAAACAACTAATTTGCTGTACACGCACTAAAGCATTTCTTGTGGCTCCATTTGAAGCAGTAAAAAGCAACAAAGGTTTACGCGGTAACAATACCAACTTAAAAACTTGTGGTTCCTTCGTAATAAAAAAACAAAAAAATCAATCTTATTGTTCTCCAATCTTGTCTACCAGTCAATCAAATAATATTTTTCAAAATAAATTACTTTTCAAGCACAAATGGAATCTCCATTAAGCAAATTTAAGTGATAATATTCCAGTTAGTTGTGTTACTTTCTTTTGCAGGTATACTGCATCTAGCTTAGTAAATAAGGGATCCATTCACCCATCTTTGAAAGGAAAAAAAAGTTATTTGCTAATCCTAAGAAAAAAATTTTATGGACTCAACATTGTTTGCAAGGACATGATGAAAGTAAAGAATGAGCATTCAGTTCAATTGAATCGCCCCAATTGAAAAAAATCAAAATTTAAATATAGAATTCGAATCAAATTGAGTAAATATGAAAAAACTAATTAAATTGAATTGAAAAGATTTAATTTTATTCATAAAAATAGAACTAAAGTGAAATAATCAAGTCAATTTTTATTTTTTAAAAGAAAATAATTTAGTTAAAAAAATCAAATCAAATTGATTGAAATCATGTTGGTTTAGTTCGATTTTCTAATTTGAATTGATTAACCTCTTATTTTGTGGTTATTTTGGTCTATTCAATTTATAGAATACTGAGTCAAAATTGAAAATTAAAATTTACATTTGTAATTAATCAAATCGAATTAATCTTGTTGATAAATCAAATTCAATCAAACTAAATAGCATCGGCTTGGTTTGATTATTCAATTAAAATCGAAACTTACTTACTCATAGGTCAAAGTGATAACTCGAACCATATCAATCAGCTTGAGAGGCAAAATATGGTTAAATTTAGAGATAACATCTGCAAATTAAAAGGTTTGATTCGTGAAAAAAACACTTCTAAACCGGTAGGGTAGTCATGAACTCCAAACTCATGTTTGAACGACACGTGAGAAAAAAAGTGATATAATTCGAGGGAGAATTATTATAAGCAGAGATAATGAACGACGAACCGTTCGTGAAACGCCTAATAGTTTTAGGAACAGAACATCGATAACACCCAGTAATGATTAGGAAATTACTACCCAGAAACAGCTATAATACCCTATTTTTAAATCCTCTTCGTTCCAAAATCTCCTCTGTCTCTCCCTCTCTATCAAAACCCCGCTGTTTGAGTTAGCTATGCCAACCTTTCCGGCGATGATCATCACTGCCCACCCGTAATTTCCGGTAATTTACTCTTATCATTCCCAATAATCTTCCTCTTAATGTGTTGGGTTATAGATGCTATTTGATCAAATTGTATGGTTTATCAGTTGAGTTTCATTCTCTACTTTTTGTTGGAAGACTGTATTTTTTTATATATTCCTACTGCCCTCTTTTATGTTAAGTTTTGTTATGTGATTGCCTTTTGTGTTCTTTTATGTTATACAATATAATGGACGCATAAAGGGGGAAATGTTATTTTCAAGGAAAAAAGAAAGAAGAGTTTTGAGTCAGCTCGTATGGATTGATGATTTTGATTTTCATGTATGTATGTATGCATGCATGTGGTACTGATGAGGCCAGCTGCATAAAGTGACTGAAGAGAATGCAAATTAGACCAACTATTTTATGACTCTATTTTGATTGTTATGTTGTGGTTTTAAATTTTTAACTAGAAGACAGATTCTGAGAATTTATATGTTTTAAATATTTCAATTTTCAAAAAAACAAATTCTTGTGCACAGAGAAATTCTTCCACTTTCAAAATTATTAAAAAGTTTATTTCTTTCATTTAGCCTAAAGCTGTTCTTGTGCAGGTTAAAATTGTTGACCTGAACTTGGAATTTGTATCTTGTTCTCTAAGCGGGTTCTACTCAATTTTCTTGAGTGTAATACATATTTATAATGGATTTAATATCTAAAGGTATAGCCTGGGTTGGGAACATTTATCAGAGGTTTGAAACAATGACCCAGGAAGTGGATAGCATTGTGAACCAGGTATCGATTCTTCTCTTTTATTTATTTTTTTTTTTTTCTTTTTTTCATTCTTTTATCTCCTGGATACAAGCATTTTCCACGTGTTTTAGCTGTTCTTCTTGAGAAGTATCTGCTCATGTTTACTTGAACGAGTGTAACACACACACACACACACACACAAACACACACACACACACACACATACATCAATATCCTTGCATCACAGTTGTAGATTATGTTCTTGGTAACTGCATTCCTGCATATATCAGATCCTCAAACTTGATTTTGCAATTCCCCTGTGCTTGAACTGCTTCTTTTACAGAATACTGTTAGATATGTTGAAAACCAGGTGCATACTGTGGGTGAGAGCATGAAAAAGTTTTGCGATGTTGTTCAAGATATTATTCCTCCTATAGTTGATCCTGTAAGATGTGAGGCTCAAGCAGTGGCTATAAAAGGAAATGCTGTTGTTGGTACCTATATTAAATCTATGATTGGTATTGAGGAAGATCATGGACGTATGGATCCCATAAAGCAGTCATTTGCAGAGCCCAGTGATTTTTGATGTGGGGAATCAGCCCAGTAATACGTTCAGTGGACACCACTTTGTAAATCAATCAACTACTGCAACTCCCATGGATTCCCTTGAGGTGACAGCATTTGACTCTGATCCAGGAAACATAAACGATGTTTTGACAAATGATTTGGGCACACCAGGTCCAGGAGAAATTGATGATATTTCAACAAATAAAATCTCTGATTTGAGCACAGAAGAAAATACAGTATTGGAGAAGTCCAATATACCTGAGGCTTTGGAGTTAATTGCTCCTGAAGAGAAAGAACCACTCCATGCATCAATACCTAGTGAATTCATTGATTCCACTCACGAAAGTGCTCGTGTTTCTCCTGAGGAGAAAAGGTCATTACATGTATCGCTATCCAATGAATTCGTTCATTCTAATGGTGAAAATGCTTTTGTTTCTATGGGTGAGGTGTCACCTGCAACTTCAGTTCATGGAGAGGAGCATCGGTCCGCCCAAAAGATGGAAACAGCTTGTTACAGCCTTGCAGATGATTCTTATTCTGTGTCTGATTCTTTAAGTGTTGCTTCTGTGTCTGAAATGGCTTTTTCAGCTGCCTCCTCCTGTGGTTCAAAATATACAGAACCTCGTACTCTGCATGAGAATTCATTTAATGACATCCTCACAGTAGTGTCTTGTAGTAACCCTATTAGTGTGGCTGGCCATGATTCTCATGGTTCGAATGCCCTCTCCTCATCTATTTCTGCTCCAGTTGCATCTAGAGACAGGAAGTAGCAGAGACTGGGTCCACTTGCTCCAACAATGTCCTGTCATTGGAATCTGCCGGTTGGTTTTCCCAATTTTATATTCTAGCATTCCTTCTGTATTTGGTAGAAGAAGAACCTGTAGAATGTGCTTATGAAGTTAATTATCTCATCATGTGTCTTGTACTATCTCACTAGGTAACAAACAGAGTAAGCGTTTGGGGATATAGAGACTTGACCAGCATTTGCACATTTAGACATCTTGGGAGACAATATAAATCTTATTAGGAAGATAGTCTTAGCATTGTAAATGACCTTATCAATTGACAAACTGACAAGTATGTAAGATTTATGTATTCATAACTAGGAAGAATCAGTTTTATGTAGTTGTTTGCTTATGTAGGGTGTGCATGTGAGCCTAGTAATTTCTGTGCATCTTTTAGAAAATGGGCACAACAATTTCTTTTGAAAAATATATCAGATGATATAGTCTAATTGAAGAAAAGGAAAATAGATGCAATGTACACATATTATACCTGGAGCTTCCATGCATGTGTATTTAATGCACATGACGAGCATAATTTACTTGCTTTTCCGTCTGGTCACTTATCAAGGTCATTCTTTTTGAGGTGAAGTGTGTTGATACTATTTTACTGTACACCGTAGTGCTTAGATGGCAGCATAATATAATTGGTTTTTATCTTTTATAAAAATTGACATGCATTTGTCTTATTGGAGGTAAAGATAGTTTTGACCTTCACTTCCTGTGATATATTTTCTTATTTTTGGCTGGTAAGCGAAATCTTCACTTGTTGAAATGTTATCGTCTTATTTTCTTATTTAAAATTCATCTATGATCATTTTTCTGTTTGTACTTTTTCCTAATTTTTCGTTTTATTTAGATTTCGTTTTTCATTTTTCATTTTATTACTTTATTACTTCATTTTTGGTTTTGTTACTTCATCTTCTATTGGTTTTTTTTTTTTTTTTTTTTTTAACCAAAATTAGGTTATCTTCATTCCTAACATATGATGTTTTGTTTAGTTTGAAACTTCATTTTTGACATTTATTAAGGACTTTTTATTAATGTACAGATTGCAACATTTCTAAATTGATATAGTGTTTTACAATTGATACTTATCTAGTAATTTAGGAGCTCTATTAAAATAAGATAAAATTTGAATCTAAGGTGAAATTGTAATTGACTGTGACCCCTTATTAGAACCATATATTTGCTATAATTTGAATTCAAGGTGCAGTTGTGATAAAAAGTTAAAAGTGAGTGTTTGAGTAATTAAGGTTATTTAGGGGTGAAATTGTTATAATCGCCAAAGTCTGGGGTATTTTATAGTATAATTTAGCCGATTCATTCTTTGGGTTAAGTTAATTCAAGTATAAGTTATAGGACCCATATTTAATATATATTATTCATTAATTTTGACCAATTTCGAATTGGGGTGTAATTGTGACAAAAAAATTTAGTTGGAGTGCTTGAGGGGTTAAATTGAATTTATGGTGAAATTATTACACGACGCAAAGTTTAAAGGTATTTAATAGTTTACCCAAATTTTCAATAGACAATTGAAATCATCTTTATTCATTATTTAATAAAAAGTCTCTTACGAATTTTCAAACAAATTAATGTACGAATTTTCAAACAAATTAATGTATTTTGTCATTTTAAAATCATAAAAATGGGATTGACTTGTTTAGACCCGGTTTATGGACTCACTATAAATCAAACCAATGTAAAATTATTTTTATTTATTGAATTCAAGGTATTTCTAATTATACACTAAAAAAAAGAATAAAATGGAAACAATTTTTAAAATGTTCATAGTCGTAGACCTCGTCTAGGCAAGTCTAATCTTAAAAATGCACTATCAAGTTAGCAAATTTGAAAAGTGAACAATTATATTTGAAATTTTTTGATATATTATAAAATTATGAAAAAACCAAACCATGACAACATTATTTCATTTAAAACTAAATAGTTCCTAAGCTTTGGAATGTCTAATTAGTTATTTAATCATCGTGGCACCATTATTTTGGAAAAAAAAATATTGGCCGGTGTCGAATCCGCCAAAATTAATAATCTCACTACCAATTTAAAGAACTTGAAGAAAATGGTGAGTAAGGTCGAAATCCACAGAGACTAGAGATTAAAAATATTATTTTTAAAACCAGAAAATAAAAATGAATTATGAATGGGAGGATTGGAAAAATTATTGAACCTAGCAAAAATAGTAATTTAAAAATGGGAAATTCAATTGGAGAAATATTTCCAGCCAAGGTCAATCTTGTTCTAGTTTTTCGTGTTGATCACTGAATTCAAATTGACTCATTAACATAATCAATAAATTGGTTATGGTTACCAAAAATGCTTTAAACAACCTAGTCTTTCCGTAGTAACAGAATAAGCAAGACAACGCGCTTTGATTAATCTCTTACCAATAACTAATTTTGACACGCGCCTAAAATTAAAATATATTGGTAGCATTAAGAATAAGAAAGACCCAATTCAATCTAATAAACAACATGTGTAGTCTATTCAAGAAGATTGTTTATCCCTTTAATATAACTTGAAAATCTGGCTCTAAACAAGCAATATTAATTGTTACAAATTGTTAACTTAATCAAACAATTACGGATTTGATTATATTAACTAGCACATGTCACTCTAAATTAATCAAATAACTGGCCATTTAGTTAATTAAATAGAACAACAATATCCATCTAAACCATTAATTGCAAGAGATAAACAAATATTGAAGAGTTAAATGAGTAAAAAGAAGAATAATTCTCACAACACTTCGGTAGAACTAGCACTTGATTAAACCTTAAGCTGGAATTGAAAGAATTCAGCCACGTATGGCCATTTCCAAGCTTACAAACTAAAGAAAAGAATTATTAACTCAAAACTCCGATATCCCAACTAATAGCCCATCTCTCCCTTTTATAGAAGAGAAGAGAAGACTATTTCAAAGGAAACTGAGAAAAATATATTTACAATCAAATCAAATCCAACAAAATAAAATCCCATGATCCTCTCTATTCTTCAAAACCTTTCAATAAATCTTCCAAAAAGAATCCAGCAGCTCCTCATCCTCTGACTTAGTGATTTTATCCCAAAAAGGCAAATAAATAGAGTCAAACTAATACCTGCATCTATTTAATCACATAGACCAACAAACCCATCAAAAATACCAAATTATATGACTAAAATAGTCACATTTTCATAGGTTATTCGGCACAAATAATAAACCCATCAAATTCCCCCACACTTAATATTTGCTTGTCCTCAAGGAAAAACTCAATCTACACAAAAGGAAATTCACCCAACTCTTCACAACTCTTATAAGAATATCTTTAGAAAAGCAACCTTAATTACAAAAGTAAAGCTGAGTTGAATATTCAAATCTGAAATCTATGGAGAATAAAGAATTGAATTTACATTCTTTCAAACATAATAGACTAGGCTTGAACTTTGTAATTTTAAACATGCAATTTAAATTCCATATCAATTAAACCATTGCTTAAAGAATTATTTGTTAAACAGCTTGGTCACAGAAAATCATTGCAATCGCACACAAAACAAATAATGCTGAACTTTTATTTCTTTATTTATTTTTATTTATTTTTATTATTTTTTTTGTGTGCTTGAACATTTATCAATTGCCTGAGTGTGTCATCATTAGTAACCCGCTTGCGGGTACTTGGAGTCACAAACTCAAGTGGCTACTAACACTACTCTTTGCCCAAACTCGGACAGCGGAGTACCTCGACTGCTCAAGTCTTAATTTAATTACTTGCTGTTTTTTTTTTTTTTTTTTTCAATTTAGTAACCTTAAATTCAAAAGTAAACACACACATACTCATCTCCATACCCAAGCTGTTTATACAATAATTGGAAAAGCAATGGATGTGAATTATGATCAAGCAATTCAGAAATTTAACCA
This sequence comes from Jatropha curcas, assembly GCF_041381405.1. Classification (NCBI taxonomy): domain Eukaryota; kingdom Viridiplantae; phylum Streptophyta; class Magnoliopsida; order Malpighiales; family Euphorbiaceae; genus Jatropha; species Jatropha curcas. The sequence goes on from NC_143157.1 coordinate 20,255,466, forward strand.
TGATTCATTCAAGCCTCATATATTATGTCAAAAAGAATAACTACATTCAATAATTTATTCTAAATTCACAAGAGATAATAGCTACCAAATTAACTTTACTTAAGTAATTAAGAGGGTTTTTCTATTGAATTCCAAGGGCTGTTCTAAGTTAAGATAAAATTCCCTAATCATCAGAATTTCAGCTACCCAAAATCAATATCAAATTCAAGCAAATATTAGAACAAATTACTCACATTTTAACAAGACCCAACAAAATTGCTGCTGATTATTACAATACCCAGCAAAATTTAACCAAAACAATTAGCAATTGAACCCAAATTTCATATTAATGATTTTTCTAGCTCAAAATTCCCTCCCCCACACTTAAATTACATTGTCCCAATGTAATACCCAACACAAATCCAAGCAAAAAAAAAAAAAAAACAGAAATTGAAATTTATGTCCAAGAAAACTTACCTGAACTGCTGGACTTGTGATCTAAAACCAAAACAGGGGACGCATCTATTGGGTACAAAACCTTCGAACACTGCTACTAGAAGAAGAGGGAATGGCTCCGAAGCTACTGATTGGGCTCTATTTTTGCTGGCGTTGGGCGATCTGAACAGAGACTGAACGATCTCTGCTTCGCGTGGGGGAGAGAGTCTGGGAATGTCGGCTGAATGAAATTCACTTCTCCTTTTCATTTCTTTTGTTCTCACCTTACTCACGTGCTGTATATATGAGTCAAAAACAAAATAGGAGAACATAATATAATAAGAAAAAGCCCACACTTGACGCTTATAAGGCCTATTAAAATTTCATATTCCATTAAACTCTCCCAAGGAAAGATCACGGCTTCTGCATCCAAAAACAATCAAATTGGATCATTTTATTAAAGAAGATGACTAAAAATAAATAAATAAATAAATAAAATTAAAATAAAACAAAAAGAAACTTTATTACATTTTTTATTCATCTACTCTTTTATTTTCAAACTTCCTACTTTCAAACCTGAACTTTAGGAATTTCCAATGATATTTCCTCTGTTGCTGCTCGAAATCCCTCATAGAATGGTTTCAATCGGTGCCCATTAACCTTAAAAATTTTATTAGTCTCTAAACTCTGAATTTCCACTGCACCATGAGGAAAAATATTGATAACCACAAAAGGTCCAATCCATCTAGACCTTAACTTTCCTGGAAACAATTTCAGTCTTGAATGATAGAGTAAAACTTTCTGGCCAATTAAAAATTGCTTTCTTGAAATTGAATTATCATGAAAGGCCTTAGTTTTCTCCTTGTAAATCCGAGAACTCTAATAAGCATCATTTCTAATCTCTTCCAGCTCCTGTAATTGCAACTTCCTATGTTCTCCAACAGCATCCACGTCCATATTGCACTTCTTTACAGCCCAATAAGCTCGATGTTCTAATTCCACCGGTAAATGGCATGGTTTCCCAAAAACCATTCGGTAAGGAGACATTCCTATAGGTGTTTTATAGGCTGTGCGATACGCCCACAGAGCATCATCTAAACGCAAACTCCAATCCTTTCGATTTGGACTCACTGTTTTCTCCAGAATTGACTTAATTTCCCTATTCGATACTTCCGCTTGCCCGCTTGTCTGAGGATGGTAGGCAGTAGAAGTTCGATGAGTAACCCCATATTTCTTGAAGAGAGTTTCCATTGTCTTATTACAAAAATGTGTCCCTCGATCGCTAATGATAGCTCTTGGAGTTCCAAACCTGGCAAAAATATTAGACTTCACAAAATCCACAACAGTTTTAGCATTATCATTTCGACAAGCCTTAGCTTCTACCCACTTAGAAACATAATCAACAGCAAGCAATATGTAAGTGTAACCAAAAGAAGCAGGAAAAGGACCCATGAAGTCTATACCCCACACATAAAAAATTTCACAAATCAAAATAGGATTAGGGGGCATTTGATCTCTATGTCCTAAATTTCCAGTTCTTTGACAATTAGCACAAGCTTTACAAAAAATATATGAATCATGGAATAATGTTGGCCAATAAAATCCACATTCAAGAACCTTACGAGCTATTCTCTTAGGTCCAAAATGACCACCACAAGCATAAGAATGACAAAATGTAAGAATGGACTCAACCTCATCATTAGTGACACACCTTCTAATTATTTGATCTGAACAATATTTCCACAAATAAGGGTCATCCCAAGCATAGTATTTGGCATCAATTTTAATTTTATCTTTTTCATGCTTAGTTAAATCATCAGGCAATGATCTAGTAACTAAGTAATTGACAATGTCAGCAAAACCAAGGAGTACTATTACTTAAAGAGAAAAGATACTCATCTGGAAATGCATCATTTAAAGGTAGAGTTTCCTCTGTCAAAGGTACCCGGCTAAGATGGTCTGCCACCAAATTTTCAGACCCCCTCTTATCTCTAATTTCTACATCAAATTCTTGCAGTAACAAGATCCATCTTATTAGCCTAGGTTTAGCTTCTTTCTTCTTCAACAAATACCGCAGAGCTGCATGATCAGAAAACACAATAACCTTAGTGCAAAGCAAATAAGAACGGAATTTTTCTAAAGCAAATACAATAGCTAACAGTTCTTTTTCCATTATGGAGTAGTTGCTTTGAGCACTATCAAGTGTTCTTGAGGCATAATAAATAACATGAGGTTCCTTGCCAATTCTCTGCCCAAGAACAGCCCCTACAGCATGATTGCTAGCGTCACACATTATCTCGAATGGAAAATTCCAGTTTGGAGCTTGAACAATAGGGGCTGTGATCAACTTCTCTTTCAATATGTCAAATGCTTGCTTACAGGCTTCATCAAACTGAAAATCAACATCCTTTTGCAAGAGTTTACATAAAGGTTGAGCAATATTTGAGAAGTCCTTGATAAATCGTCGATAAAAGCCTGTATGTCCAAGAAAAGAGCGAACTTCCCGTACACTTACGGGGTAAGGTAAAGATTTTATAACATCGACTTTTGCCTTATCTACCTCTATACCCCTAGAAGAAACAATATGACCCAAAATAAGCCCTTGATCAACCATAAAATGACATTTTTCATAATTAAGAACAAGGTTAGATTCTAAGCATCTTCCCAAAACTTTTTCAAGATTTATTAAACATTCATCAAAAGAATTTCCATAAACAGTAAAATCGTCCATAAAAACTTCTATAATGTTCTCTACAAAATCAGAAAAGATACTTACCATTCACCGTTGAAACGTTGCTGGGGCATTGCAAAGCCCAAACGGCATTCGTCGGTAAGCAAAAGTTTCAAATGTACATATGAATGTTGTATTTTCTTGATCTTCGGGTGCAACTGGAATTTGATAAAATCCTGAATATCCATCTACACAACAATAATGAGTTCTACTCGCTAACCTTTCAAGCATATGGTCAATAAATGGCAGCGAAAAGTGGTCTTTCCTCGTTGCTGCATTTAGTTTCCTGTAATCTATACAAACACGCCATCCATTTTGAACTCGAGTAGGAACTAACTCACCATCGGGATTTTCTACCACATTAATGCCCGTTTTCTTAGGTACTACATGAACGGGGCTTACCCACTTGCTATTTGAAATTGGATAAATCACACCAGAATCCAAAAGCTTTACGATTTCTTTCTTGACAAGCTCCATCATAGGTGGGTTAAGACGCCTCTGTGCTTCTCTCCTTGGCCTGCTATCTTCTTCAAGCAAAATTTTATGCATGCATATGGATGGACTTATGCCTTTGATGTCAGCAATAGTCCACCCTATAGCATTCTTATACTTCATAAGAACCTGAATGAACTTCTTCTCCTCCTCCTTCTTGAGTTTATTTGAAATAATCACTGGAATGGTTTCTTCTTCACCCAGAAACACATACTTCAATTGTTGAGGCAGTGGCTTAAGCTCCAATTTTGGTGGCTGCAAAACAGAAGGCAAAAGAGCGAGGTGACATTTAGGTAAATTAATTATAGGTCCATCACTTACCTTAGGGTCTTGTGCTTTTAATGCAAGCACCACTTCATGTAATTCTTCTTCAATCACAAACTTTTCTTCAAGCTTTCCAAGGCTTTCTGAATTTAAGTCATTGCAAAGCACAACCTTAAGCTTATCTTCTTCATTCAAATGAAGCACTTTTTCAGTCAATGGTTCAATAACATCTATGCCACAAACAGAAGAAACATCATTGGGAAATTTCATGGCATCATAAACATTAAATTTAATCACCTCACCATCAAATTCCATAGTTAATGTCCCCTCATACACATTTATCTTAGTTCTAGCGGTACTAAGAAAGGGTCTTCCAAGCAGTAAATTACAGGAATTAGAAGATTTATCATCCTCCATATCAATAACATAAAAATCTGTTGGAAATATTAAGTTATTCACCTGAACTAACACATCTTCCAACACTCCCTTGGGGTAAACTATAGATCTATCGGCAAGAACAATAAGTATCCCAGTTTCTTTTAAAGGGCCAGCATTTAGTTGCAAATAAATAGAATAAGACATTACATTTATTGATGCTCCTAAATCACACATAGCCCTATCAATCCCGAAATTACCAATTTGACAAGGTATGGCAAACATACCTTTGTCTTTGCATTTTTGGGGTAATTTTCTTTGAAGCACAGCAGAAACATTTTCTCCCACATCAATATACCCAGATAATTTCTTTTTATTAGTGCACAACTCTTTAAGAAACTTTGCGTACCTGGGTATTTTCTTGATAGCATCGAGTATTGGAATATTGATTTCCACTTTCCGGAATATGTCAAGAATTTCTTTCTCTTCTTCTTCCCTCTTAGACTTGGCAAATCTTTGAGGAAAAGGGGGCTGAATCTTCAGAATTTTAGATTTCTCCAACTCCGCACCATCGGTTGGCTTGACCATCTCTACTTCTTCCTCCGGTACCAAGTCACGTACACAATTTTTTGCTGCTGGAATTTCCAGCTCCTTGCCACTCCTCAAAGTAATTGCATTTGCATTCTGTTTCGGATTCAAAATAGTTTGAGAAGGTAACTTACCTTGAGACTCTAACTTACCCAATGAAGTGGCTAATTGGCTAACTTGGTTCTCCAAATTTTGGATGCTAGTTCGTGTCTCTTGCTGAAATTGCATAGTGTTAGTAGCAAGTGATTTAACAATGTCTTCAAGAGACATACCTGAACTAGAAGATCCATGATCAGGTGCTGGCTGCCTATTCTGAAATTTTAGAAAATTTGACGGCTTTGTTCCGTAGCTCAAATTTGGATGGTCTCGCCAGCCCGGATTATAGGTATTTGAATACGGATCATATTTCCGTTGAGGACGCAAAAAATTTCCCATTGCATTGGCTTGTTCTTGACTTTCATCTTGCAAAGTTGGACACATGTCTGTAGGATGTCCAGTATAGGCGCAAATTCCACAAGCTTTAACTTGCTGCCCTTTCCCTACAGCTAAATTCTGAACCAAAGATGTTAAATCATTAATTTTATTTTCAAGAGAAGAAATACTTACCTCATTAATATTTCTCGAAGGTTCATGGCGAGACCCTAATTGTTGAGAATTTACAGCCATCGTGGAAATCAATTCCCTTGCGGCTTGGGGAGTTTTATTATCGATTGCTCCACCACTTGCTGCATCTATCATTTGCCTCTCCATAGGTAATAAACCTTCATAAAAATATTGTATTAAGGCTTGATCAGAAAACCCATGTTGCGGACAGCTTGCGCACATTTTCTTAAATCTCTCCCAATACTCATGTAGAGTTTCATTATTCTTTTGTCGACTCCCACAAATATCTCTTCTAATGCTGGCAGCCCTTGAAGCAGGAAAGAATTTATCTAAGAAAGTTCTTACCATTTCTGTCCATGACGTAATAGATCCGGATGGCAAATAAAATAACCACTCTTTGGCAGAATCGGCTAAAGAGAAAGGAAAAGCTCTTAATTTTATTTGTTCCTCAGAAATTCCATGGGGTTTCATGGTAGAGCATACAACATGAAATTCCTTTAAATGTTTGTGAGGATCTTCATCCAACAAACCTCTAAAAGTGGGCAATAATTGGATCAAACCTAATTTAAGCTCAAATGCAGCCTCCGAGGCTGGGTATGTGATGCAAAGAGGAGTTTGATTAATTGGAGGTGTTGCCAACTGCCTTAATGTTCTCTGATCAGCCATCTCCTCTTCCGGTTCAAACTCACCTGAACTTTCAGAAAGTTCAAGAACAACAGTTTCTTCTGGGTGTGAAGTAGTTGTAGGAACTTCAGGATCAATTGTTTGCTCTAGAGTCACTGTAGCAGCTGTAGACAATTGTTTCTTCTGCTTTGCCTCTTTTCTCAATCGTCTAGCAGTTTTCTCGATTTCAGAATCGTATTGGAGATCACCTGTACTATCTAATCTGGTCATAAAAAAAAATATAATTAATTAACTCTAGTCCCCGGCAACGGCGCCAAAATTTGGTCGGTGTCGAATCCGCCAAAATTAATAATCTCACTACCAATTTAAAGAACTTGAAGAAAATGGTGAGTAAGGTCGAAATCTACAGAGACTAGAGATTAAAAATATTATTTTTAAAACCAGAAAATAAAAATGAATTATGAATGGGAGGATTGGAAAAATTATTGAATCTAGCAAAAATAGTAATTTAAAAATGGGAAATTCAATTGGAGAAATATTTCCAGCCAAGGTCAATCTTGTACTAGTTCTTCGTGTTGATCACTGAATTCAAATTGACTCATTAACATAATCAATAAATTGGTTATGGTTACCAAAAATGCTTTAAACAACCTAGTCTTTCCGTAGTAACAAAATAAGCAAGACAACGCGCTTTGATTAATCCCTTACCAATAACTAATTTTGACACGCGCCTAAAATTAAAATATATTGGTAGCATTAAGAATAAGAAAGACCCAATTCAATCTAATAAACAACATGTGTAGGCTATTCAAGAAGATTGTTTATCCCTTTAATATAACTTGAAAATCTGGCTCTAAACAAGCTATATTAATTGCTACAAATTGTTAACTCAATCAAACAATTACGGATTTGATTATATTAACTAGCACCTGTCACTCTAAATTAATCAAATAACTGGCCATTTACTTAATTAAATAGAACAACAATATCCATCTAAACCATTAATTGCAAGAGATAAACAAATATTGAAGAGTTAAATGAGTAAAAAGAAGAACAATTCTCACAACACTTCGGTAGAACTAGCACTTGATTAAACCTTAAGCTGGAATTGAAAGAATTCAGCCACGTATGGCCATTTCCAAGCTTACAAACTAAAGAAAAGAATTATTAACTCAAAACTCCGATATCCCAACTAATAGCCCATCTCTCCCTTTTATAGAAGAGAAGAGAAGACTATTTCAAAGGAACCTGAGAAAAATATATTTACAATCAAATCAAATCCAACAAAATAAAATCTCATGATCCTCTCTATTCTTCAAAACCTTTGAATAAATCTTCCAAAAAGAATCCAGCAGCTCCTCATCCTCTGACTTAGTGATTTTATCCCAAAAAGGCAAATAAATAGAGTCAAACTAATACCTACATCTATTTAATCACATAGACCAACAAACCCATCAAAAATACCAAATTATATGACTAAAATAGTCACATTTTCATAGCTTATTCGGCACAAATAATAAACCCATCAAATATTTTTTAATTATGTTGTTTTCTTTTGAAATTTCCTTTTGTATTCATCTCCCTATCCTGGCATATTAAAATATTGCGAGGTGTTAATTTATTGATAAAAAAATAGAAAAAAAAGAGAATGTTGTCTTGTCTAGGGCATATGTTTGGGTCAACAACAAAGTAAACTGAAAAGTGGAATTAATTTGCTACATTTGATTACATGTGTTTGTCTTTAAATGCAATTGTTGGTTGTTATCTATGTGTTTTGTAATAAATTTCTGAAAACACATACATGTCACTTGATTACATTTTTTTGTCTTTAAACTCACCGATTTGTTGTCATCTCAATTGTCCCTAAATTTCCACAAAAACACATAAGAGTTAGTTGGGTATTTTTGACCATGCACTTATAAAAAAGAAAAGATAAAGTTAGAACTGTTAGAGTTTTGGGCAAAGAAGTGAATGAGAAATAACATTATCTGCAGAACTTTTAGAAACAAATTTTGCAGTAAAGAAAGGAACAAATTCTGCAGATTTTAGGCTTCAAAGGAGAAGGATTATGAAAAACATTATGAAATAGGAGTTTTCACAGTGGGCATAATTCATTGATCAAGTTTCATACTTAAATACAGAAAGATTAAAGTATCACAAGTACGGTTTACTATCAATCTCACACTTGCCCATACTTTTATCTTTACTTCGTAACTTATCTCATAGTTAACTATCTAAGCCATACTTCTAAAACTAAAAAGGCTGCAACATAATACAATAGTAATAAACAAAATGTTTTCATAATGTGACAACAAGAATGCCATAACCTTCAACATGAACACTGTTTAAAAATCTTTAGTTTCATTGATTCGGTTCATAAATGGAGTAGTAAAATTTAATGGGAATTTCATAAAGAAATTAGAGTAGTAATAATTGAATTATTGTTGTCCTTTAAGAGACCAAAAGGGTCCTATATATATTAGTACAACTTTTAGAATAATTATTTTCTTATTTTTTTTAATTATGATTGATAGTGATTTTCGCAAGTGTACGAAATCGCTACAAGTAATATAGAATGAGTAGAGTATCGTATCCACAGGGATTGTATACCACGTACCAAAATTATGTTAACCTATTATTATTTAAACGATAAATGAGCAAATTGTTTATATAAATTAAATTCAACAAGTAAAAATAAGAAGTTAAGCAAGCAATTATTGATTAAAGAAATCAAGGATTTAAAACTACTAGGGAGTTTGATTTCACTTAATTCTATCCAATTTATTTCATTAGTTTATTAATCAATTTTAATTGTTCAAGTAGGGGAAACAACTCTAAATTCGCTAACAAGCTCTCCCGATTTATTGTTAGCTGTTTTAATTCGATTTAACTACCTATCTTCCAATAGTATATTCAAACTATATAGCTTCCGCATCAAGTTCTTATTCTCATGTAATTCATTAACTTTTTCATATTAAAAATCCTTCTTCCAACAGTGATTAGTAAAATAAATCAATCCAGGGGATAACCTCTGCCTGGAAGCATTAAGTTTATCAATGAATCATAACTTAAACAATGAAAAATAAATCTAATATTATAAATTGGAAAAGAAGTTAAACTACATAAAATCCCTAGTATAAGAGTTTAGTTAGACATAGTACTTAAATAAAACTCAACAATACTTGATAAATATTTCATAATCAATAAGAATAATGAAAGAAATAAACAAGATTAAGAGTTTAGAAATAAGAACTAGTTAACAATTGGCTTTGGATGGCTTCCTTGAACCTTTGCACAACTCTTGAATACTTAACTTCTATAGAAATAAAACCATGTACAAGACTAAGAGAATGAGAGATATATGAGATGGGATATGAGATGGTTGAATTGGGATCCTTCCTCTCTTTATATAGACTTCTTGGGAGAGAACTTCTACATTGTTTAGGGAATAAATTCCACCTTGTTTAGGAAATAAAGTTCTCATTAGGCCTTAAATTTCTCTCGATCATGTCTCTTCCATGTACATAGATTAGAACTTGATTTGCATGTCAAGAAAGTATCCAAGGTGAGCTCATGAAAATGATAAGGAATGGTTGGAAATTTTGACTTAAATCAGCACTTGGTATTTAGCACGGGCGTGCTAGGAAGCACAGTCTGGACGTGCCAGGTTTTGGCTTTGTGGAGGACTCAGCACGGGCCATGCTGTCTAGCACGCTTGAATAGGGTCTTGTAGCACGGGCGGGGCGTGCTAGGCTCTGGAAGTCTAGCGCATGTGCAGCATGGGCGTGCTGTTTAGCACGGCTAGGGCGTGCCAGGGTCTGACTCTTTGCTTGATTTTCCTTGGTTTTAGCACGGTCGTGCTGATTGGCACGGGCTGTGTGTGCTAAAATATTTTTGCTTCATTTTGTCCTTTTCTGTGCAAAAACCCTACAAATTCCTTAAGATCAAGTTAATTATGATTCAAGGAAGCTTTTATATGAAAACACAAATAAAATTAAGATAAAAACTAAATAAAGTAATTAAAAATACTAAAAAAACTTTAATAAAAATTACATTAAAAAAACTATAAAAATAACACTATCAATGATTTAATTTCACAAGTTGGAGCATTTTAATGTGTACAATTTTATAAATTATGGTATTCACTCAGTCAAAGTTAAATTAAAGGTATCACAAGATTTACAAAAAAAATAAAATAGTAAATTTATACATTAAACTTTTTTTTTAAATGGTTCCTACACTTGGGGAAGGTAGTACCTTTTTTACTTATTTCTAATAAGGATATTGTAGTATATGTCAAATTTTGAAACTTTAGTTTTAAAATCTCATTTTGACCTAAATTATTAAAACGATATCAGTTTCGATAGTGATTTACTTATTTACCTTTTCACGTAATGAGGTTTTTATTTTCTATTTGGATACTATTGTTTGTCACTTTGAAACTAATGTTTCTTCTTTTACTACTTATTTTAATGGCAGACGTGAACTGCCTTTGGCAGCAAGACCCACATGAGAGTCATCGTCACAGTCACGACTGATGTGAGAGTCCTCATCAAAAAATCAATTTTTATTCTACGATTTCATTTTCGTTTTCATTTCTATTCTTCAGGAAAATTAATATCTATTCTACAATTTCATTTTTATTTTTATTTTTGTTCTTATCAGAAAATCGATTTTTATTCTACGATTTCGCTTTCATTTTGTTTTTTTCATCTTCTTCTTTCTGCATTTTATTCCTCATAAATTTCATTCTTCTTGAGATATTTTACAGTCGATTTGATTCCATATTTTGTATTCTGCTCTATCGGTGTTGGTTGCGATTCCATATTTTTTTTTTCTAGGTGTCAGGTGAGTTATTTTATTGATTACTATATATATATATATATATATATATATATATATATATATATATATATATATATATATATATATATATACACCTTATTTACCGTTGAATCGGAAACCTAGTTTTCGACTGTTTATTTTTCCATTTATGGAACCGAAACCACAATTTATTTCGTATATATACCTAGTTTTTCTGTTTGTACTTTTTCCTAATTTTTCGCTTTATTTAGATTTTGTTTTTCATTTTTCATTTTATTATTTTATTCCTTCTTTTTATCGGTTTATTTTTCTTTGTTGTAGAATACATCTTTTGTTTGATACTATTTGTATGTATGAGGGTGTGATGTGGATTCATTAAGGTTAGGTTGTGAATTAATTTATTTTTTTACCAAAAATTAGGTTATCTTCATTTCTAATAATTGGGTATAATTTAAAAAGTGAATAATTATATTTGAAACTTTTTTGATAAATTATAAATTATGAAAAAACCGAACCATGACAACATTATTTCATTTAAAACTAAATAGTTCTTAAGCATTGAAATGTCTAATTAGTTATTTAATCATCACGGCACGATGCATTATTTTGGGAAAAAAAAATTTTTTTAGTTATGTCGTTTTCTTTTGAAATTTCCTTAGATTTCCTTTTGTATTCATCTCCTTATCCTGGCATATCAAAGAATTGCGAGGTGTTAATTTATTATAAAAAAAAAGAAAAAAAAAAGAAAATATTATCTTGTCTAGGGCATATGCTTGGGTCAACAACAAAGTAAACTCAAAAGTGGAATTAATTTGCTACATTTGGTTACATGTGTTTGTCTTTATAAACTCACTTGTTTGTTGACCTATGTGTTTTGTAATAAATTTCTGAAAACACATATATGTCAATTGATTACATCTTTTTGTCTTTAAACTCACCTATTTGTTGTCACCTCAATGTTATGTTTTATTTCTAAATTTTCACAAAACACGTAATAGTTAGTTGGATATTTTGGACCATATATTTACAAAAAAGAAAGGATAAAATCGAAACTGTCAGAGTTTTGGGCAAAAAAGTGATTTAGAAATAACATTATTTGCAGAACTTTTACAAAACAAATTCTGCAGTAAAGAAAGGAACAAATTTTGTAGATTTTAGGCTTTAAAGGAGAAGGATTGTGAAAAACATTATAAAATAGGAGGTTTCATAGTGGGCATAATTCATTGATCAAGTTTCACACTTAAATACAAAAAGATTAAAGCACCACAAGTACGGTTTGCTGTCAATTTCATACTTGCCCATACTTTTACCCTTACTTCATAACTTATCTCATAGTTAACCTATCTAAGCCATACTTCTAAAACTAAAAAGGCTGCAACATAATACAATAGTAATAAACAAAATGTTTTCATAATGTGACGGTAATAATGCCATAACTTTCAATAGAAATACTATTTAAAAATCCTTAGTTTCATTGATTCGGTTCATAAGTGGAGTGAAAAATTTTATGGGAATTTCATACAGAAATTAGAGTAGTAATAATTGAATTATTGTTGTCCTTTAAGAGACCAAAAGGGTCCTATATATATTTAGTACAACTTTTAGAATAACTATTTTCTTATTTTTTAATTATGATTTAATTTCATAAGTTGGAGCATTTTAATGGGTACAATTTTATAAATTATGGTATTCACTCAGTCAAAGTGAAATTAGAGGTATCATAAGATTTTTTATAAAAAAATAAAATGGTAAATTTATACATTAAACTTTTTTTTAAATGGTTCTCACATTTCGGGGGGAAGGTAGTACCTTTTTTACTTATTTCTAATAAGCATATTATAGTATATGTCAGATTTTGAAACTTTAGTTTAAAAATCTCATTTTGACCTAAATTATTAAAACAATATCATTTTTGTTAGTGATTTACTTATTTACCTTTTCACGTAACGAGGTTTTTATTTTCTGTTTGGATGCTATAGTTTGTCACTTTGAAACTAATGTTTCTTCTTTTACTACTTCTTGTTTTAATGGCAGGCGTGAATTGCCTTTGGCAGCAAGAACAGAATGAGAGTCATCGTCACAGGCACGATTGACGCGAGAGTCCTCATCGAAAAATCAATTTTTGTTCTATGATTTCATTTTCGTTTTCATTTCTATTCTTCACCGGAAAATTAATATCTATTCTACAATTTCATTTTTACTTTTATTTTTGTTCTTATAAGAAAATTGATTTTTATTCTATGATTTCGCTTTCATTTAGTTTTTTTCATCTTCTTCTTTCTGTATTTTATTCCTCATAGATTTCATTCTTCTTGAGATATTCTGCTCCATCGGTGTTTGTTGCGATTCTATATATATTTTTTATTTCTAGGTGTCAGGTGAGTTATTTTATTGATTACTATATATATATATATATATATCGTTGAATCGGAAACCTAATTTTCGACTGTTTAGTTTTCCAATTATGGAATTGAAACCATAATTTATTTCGTATATATTCCTAGTTTTTCTGTTTGTACTTTTTCCTAATTTTTCGCTTTATTTACATTTTGTTTTTCATTTTTTGTTTTATTATTTTATTCCTTCATTTTTGGTTTTGTTACTTCGTTTTCTATTGGTTTATTTTTCTTTGTTGTAGAGTACATCTTTTTTTTTTATACTATTTGTATGTATGAGGGTGTGACGTGGATTCATTAAGGTTAGGTTGTGAATTATTAATTTATTTTTTTACCAAAAATTAGGTTATCTTCATTTCTAATATCGACGTTTTCATTTCTAATATCGTTTTAAAATTGACACTTGTCTAGTAATTTAGGGGCTCTATTAAAATAAGATAAAATTTGAATCTAAGGTGAAATTATAATTGAATATGACCCCCTTATTCGAACAATATATTTGCTACAATTTGAATTCAACTTGCAGTTGTGATAAAAAGTTAAAAGTAAGTGTCTGAGTGATTAAGGTCATTTTGGAGTGAAATCATTACAATCGTCAAAGTTTGGGGTATTTTATAGTATAATTTAGCCAACTCATTCTTTGGGGTAAAGTTAATTCAAGTAGAAGTTATAGGACCCATATTTAATATATATAATTCATTAATTTTGATCAATTTCAAATTGGGGTATAATTGTGACAAAACATTTTAGTTGGAGTGCTTGAGGGGTTAAGTTGGATTTAGGGTGAAATTGTTACAAGACGCAAAGTTTGAAGGTATTTAATGGTTTACCCAAATTTTGAATAGACAATTGAAATCATCTTTATTCATTATTTAATAAAAAGTCTCTTACAGATTTTCAAATAAATTAATTTATTTTTTGTCATTTTAAAGTCATAAAAATGGGAGTGACTTGTTTTACCCAGTTTATGGGCTCACTATGAACCAAACCAATGAAAATTTTTTTTTATTTATTAATTTGAAGGTATTTTTAATCATACAATGAAAAAAGAAAATGAAAATAATTTTTAAAATGTTCATAGCTATAGACCTCGTGCTGACAAGTCTAATCTTAAAAATATACTATCAAGTTAGTAATTCAAAAAGCTTAATTATTTGAAACTTAAAAACTTTATAAAACTTTTTGATAAATTATAAAATTATGAAAACAACAAATTTTTAGAGTCTTCGGTATTAGTTTTTATCTTATTAGTTAGGAAGAGTTTGTATATCTGAACTATATTATTGAGTTGAATGATTAAGAAGTGTTATATCAAGAACTGATTGTCAAATGATTAAGTGGTATATAAAGTCATTTTTATAATCGTAGGAGCAATTTTATCTTTCCATACAATAAATAAATTATATTGCTTTCTTAATGAGTTCTAATAAGAAGTTTTTGTTCTTTGCACACCAAAGCATAGTCTAGTGACAAGTGTATATACAAACTGACAATATATTCAGGTTCGAATCCCTTCCCCAAATACTCTAAAATACAAAATTTGATTTGCAAATATGTAAATATAAATAAGCAACTTATTCTTAATTCAGTTCCGACAAACAAACTTATCCTGAATTAAAATTTAGGATTCGAGCCTGTAATCCACCAAACAAAACCAAAGGGTCTTGTTCATAGAATTTCTTCTTTCCTTGAGTACACATAGAAAACTTATTTAGTACAATACACAAAAACTAATGTTAATGTAGAACTTAATGCAGTACAAGGAAAAAATGGTCACCAAATAAAAGAGTAATCAGAAAAGAAAAACTCCTTGGGAAATGTACTGACTTTTAGGTGGGCTTTCCTCGATGAAGGTTGCAATTTCACATTCTACAAGTTACTTCCTCCTTCCTCTATTCTTTTTTTCTTTCTAATCAAATAAATAAATTGATTTTGCAACTAATTAGATTGACTCTTCCGATCATTCTTCTTATCCTCAAACCGTTTTTAAGTTTTTCTACTGCATTTTCCAGGATTCATCTAGTTTTGAGAATTTATTTGCTCTTGACATGAGTTCTGCAAAAGAGTACTAAGGATCAATATGAAGCGATTCAAACAACCTGTTATAATTATAATTTTTCTCCATTGCACCTACGGCTACTTGGTTAAAATTATCAACTTGCATTGCCAACTTTTGAAAATTTTCAATGTATTGCTTTAACATTTCTCTTTCTTCCCCCTTTAAGTCAAGCAAATCAAAGGAGATCTTCTTAGTGGGGATACTAATAATGAATCTAGCTTGGAACATAGAGGCAAGTTGAGAGAGAATCACCCAACAGATCCTATCTTTAATGCTCGATACCATTCTTCCATTCCTTATAGTGTCAAAGGGAAAAACTCGATACCTAAGCTCTTGAATTGTTTTGCAAGTGCATTATGGTGTGAACATTTTCTAGATTTCTTCGATCAGTCATCCCATCATACTTATCAAACACCGGCATCCTAAATTTTGGTCATGGAAAGCTCATTTCTATTGTTGGGGCTTCATACGAATCATCCTGTCAGTTTCTTCTTTTACTACTTCTTGTTTTAATGGCAGGAGTGAACTGCCTCCGGTAGTAAGACCCGCGTGAGAGTCATCGTCACAGGCACGACCGACGTGAGAGTCTTCATCGAAAAATCAATTTTTGTTCTACGATTTCATTTTCGTTTTCATTTCTTTTCTTCACTGGAAAATTGATATCTATTCTATAATTTCATTTTTTTTCTTATGTTTGTTCTTCATCAGAAAATCGATTTTTGTTTTAAAGTCATAAAAATGGGATTGACTTGTTTAGACCTAGTTTATAGACTCACTATGAACCAAACCAATGAAAAATTATTTTTTTTATTGAGTTGAAGGTATTTCTAATCATACACTGAAAAAAGAATAAAATGAAAATAATTTTTAAAATATTCATAGTCATAGATCTCTTCTAGGCAAGTCTAATATTAAAAATGCACTATCAAGTTACTAATTTAGAAAGTGAATAATTATATTTGAAACTTTTTGATAAATTATAAAATTATGAAAAAACCAAACCATGACAACATTATTTCATTTAAAATTAAATAGTTCTTAAGCATTGGAATGTCTAATTAGTTATTTAATCATCATGGCACCATGCATTATTTTGGGGAAAAAAAAAAATTTTAGTTATGTCGTTTTCTTTTGAAATTTCCTTGAGATTTCCTTTTGTATTCATCTCCTTACATATATTTTCCAATAAATTTCAATAAATTTATTGAAATAAATTTCTGAAAACAGATACATATCAATTGATTACATCTTTTTGTCTTTAAACTCATCTATTTGTTGTCACTCAATGTTCTGTTTTGTCTCTAAATTTCCATAAAAAACACGCAATAGTTAGTTGGATATTTTTTACCATACACTTGCAAAAAAAAGGATAAAATCAGAACTATTGAAGTTTTGGGCAAAGAAGTGATTGAGAAATAACATTATTTGCAGAACCTTTATAAAACAAATTCTGCAGTAAAGAAATGAACAAATTCTGCAGATTTTAAGCTTCAAAGGAGAATTGTGAAAAACATTATGAAATAGAAATTTTCACAGTGGCATAATTCATTGATCAAGTTTCACACTTAAATACAAAAAGATTAAAATGCTACAAGTATGATTTGCTGTCAATCTCATACTTGCCTATACTTTTACCCTTACTTCATTACTTATCTCATAGTTAACCTATCTAAGCCATGTTGCGGGGTCCTCCGACATGTGGGACCCACAAAAGTTTGAAGAAAAGAAAAAAAATGTTTTGTTTTGACAGTCAAAGAAGGCAAGGAGAAAAAAAAAGGAAAAGTGAACGCGTGATTAACGCGTCAATGAGAAAAAAAAAAAAGAAAAGTGGACGAGTGATTAATGCGTCCATTCGGTTGACGCGTTAATGACGCGTCCACTAAAAAAAACACACAAAAATAAAAGAATATGAATACACAATTAGTGTAGAGAATTTTAGGAAAGGGTTCTTAAAATTGGAAAAAAGAGAAAATAGTAAGGATTATAATTTTTGGGGTGTTTTTGGGAAACACTTAGAGTACCACTATTTTTATAATCTATTTTGTACCTACTATTTTTAGTGAAAGAATTATTAGGAGTTTTTGTCCCGTAGACGTAGCCCATAACAGTTGAAGGGTGAACCACGTAAATCTCGGTGTCCTTATTTTTCATCTGGCATTTATGGTAATTATTTAATTTTTTACCGTGGTTATTATTTCTGGTAGATTCGATCGTCAATATCAAATACGTAATTATTGGAGGTATATGTGGTAATAGTAATTTAATCATCATAGCACCGTGCATTATTTTGGGAAAAAAAAAATCCTTATCCTAGCATATCAAAGGATTGCGAGGTGTTAATTTATTTATAAAAAAATAGAAAAAAAAAAAGAGAACATTGCTTGTTTAGGGCCTATGTTTGGGTCAACAACAAAGTAAACTCAACTCTTTCAAAAAAAAACAAAAACTCAAAAGTGAAATTAATTGCGTTTGTCTTTAAACTCACTTATTAGTTGTTACCTTTATTATCTGTAATAAATTTCTAAAAACACATACACGTCAATTGATTACATCTTTTCGTCTTTAAACTTACTTATTTGTTGACACCTCAATGTTCTGTTTTGTCCCTAAATTTCCACAAACATGTAATAGTTAGATATTTCTGACCATATATATATATATTTTTTTTAAAAAAAAGATAAAGTCGAACTGTGTTTAAAAATTTTTAATTTAATTGATTTGATCTATAAATGGTGCCATGACTTCAGTCTAGAAAAAATTTTTCCCTATAAATATCTCTTCATCTACGTCTTAAATTCCTCAACAACATTTCTCTAATCCCTCATTATTTATAATCAACTACCTACTGATTATGCCATCCTCCTTACACAAATCTCTCTCCTTCTTCTCCCTTAATACTATGCTAGTAATTATATTATTCTTTCATGTCCTTACTTTTACTTCTACTACTACTATTCAAACTCAAGCAAATGCTCTTCTAAAATGGAAAGCTAGTCTTGATAATTAGAGCCAATCTGTCTTATCTTCTTGGTCTGCAACCAGTGCTACTCCTTGCCATTGGTTTGGTATTCACTGTCATAAGGATAAAAGTATCTCTGCAATAAGACTGGTGGATTCTCATTTAGAAGGTGCACTTCAAAATCTTGATATTTTCTTATTTCCCAAACTTATTTGCTTTAACGTTCGCAACAACTCATTTCATGGGAACCTTCCTTCCTATATTGGTAATCTTTCCAAACTCAATGTGTTTGACTTGTCTATCAATTTAATCTCCGGTATCATTCCTCAAGGTGTTGGAGTATTAAGCTTTGTCACATACTTTGACTTGTCAAGCAACCTTCTGTCTGGTTCAATCCCAACTTCAATAGGAAACTTAACAAAGCTATCAGTTCTTTCACTTTATGAGAACCAATTTTCAGGTCCTACACCTCAACAACTTGGAACTTTGACATTTCTTACGATCCTTTCATTGTCATACAATAATTTCTCTAGTTCAATCCCAGCTTCCATAGGGAACTTGACGAAGGTATCAATTCTTTATCTTCATGCCAACCGACTTTCTGGTTCCGTACCATGGGAAGTTGGAATGTTGAGGTCCGTTACTGATTTGGAATTGTCAGACAATCAACTCACCGGTGCAATCCCAGCTTCCATAGGGAACTTGACGAAGGCATCAAAACTTTATCTTTATACCAACCGACTTTCTGGTTCTATACCTTGGGAAGTTGGAATGTTGAGGTCCGTTACTGATTTGGAATTGTCAAACAATCAACTCACCGGTGCAATCCCAGCTTCCATAGGGAACTTGACGAAGGCATCAAAACATTATCTTCATACCAACCGACTTTCTGGTTCTATACCTTGGGAAATTGGAATGTTGAGGTCCGTTACTGATTTGGAATCGTCAGACAATCAACTCACCGGTGCAATCCCAGCTTCCATAGGGAACTTGACGAAGGCATCAAAACTTTATCTTTATACCAACCGACTTTCTAGTTCTATACCTTAGGAAGTTGGAATGTTGAGGTCCGTTACTGATTTGGAATTGTCAGACAATCAACTCACCGGTGCAATCCCAGCTTCCATAGGGAACTTGACGAAGGCATCAAAACTTTATCTTCATACCAACCGACTTTCTGGTTCTATACCTTGGGAAGTTGGAATGTTGAGGTCCGTTACTGATTTGGAATTGTCAGACAATCAACTCACCGGTGCAATCCCAGCTTCCATAGGGAACTTGACGAAGGTATCAAAACTTTATCTTTTTAACAACCGACTTTCTGGTTCTATACCTTGGGAAGTTGGAATGTTGAGGTGCGTTACTGAGTTGGCATTGTCAGACAATCAACTCACCGGTGCAATCCCAGCTTCCATAGGGAACTTGACGAAGGCATCAAAACTTTATCTTTATACCAACCGACTTTCTGGTTCTATACCCTGGGAAGTTGGAATGTTGAGGTCCGTTACTGATTTGGAATTGGTAGACAATCAACTCACCAGTGCAATCCCAGCTTCCATAGGGAACTTGACGAAGGCATCAAAACTTTATCTTTATACCAACCGACTTTCTGGTTCTATACCTTGGGAAGTTGGAATGTTGAGGTCCGTTACTGATTTGGAATTGTCAGACAATCAACTCACCGGTGCAATCCCAGCTTCCATAGGGAACTTGACGAAGGCATCAAAACTTTATCTTCATACCAACCGACTTTCTGGTTCTATACCTTGGGAAGTTGGAATGTTGAGGTCCGTTACTGATTTGGAATTGGCAGACAATCAACTCACCGGTGCAATCCCATCTTCCATCAACAACCTTACTCTCTTAGAAAAATTAGAAATATATGAAAATAGATTGGCAGGTCACCTACCAAATGACATATGCCTTGGTGGGCAACTTCAACATTTCAGTGCAACGGGAAACAATTTTACGGGTCCCATACCACGAAGCCTTAAAAATTGTAGCAGCTTGATAAGACTCCGTCTTGAGAGAAACCAACTCACAGGAAATATATCTCAAGATTTTGGGATATATCCACACTTAAACTATTTGGATTTAAGTGATAACAAATTCTATGGTGAGCTTTCATGGAAATGGGAAGATTTTCACAATTTGTCAACTTTGAAAATTTCCAAGAATAATATATCAGGCACAATTCCATCTGAACTCAGCAAGGCAACTCAATTGCATTTGCTTGACCTCTCATCTAATCATCTTGTGGGGAATATACCGAAAAAATTGGGAAAGTTACAATTACTTTACCTTTATCTTGGCAACAATAAGATTTCAGGTGGCATTCCTAAAGAAATTGGTATGTTACGTGATCTTTCTGATCTTAATTTGGCTGCAAATAATCTTAGTGGATCTATTCCCAAACAGCTCGGTGAATGCTCAAACTTACTCTTCTTGAACCTCAGTAAAAATGAATTCTCTAGTAATATCCCCTTAGAGATTGGCAATTTACGCTTTCTACAAAGCCTTGATCTAAGTTACAATTTGTTTAAAAAAGAGATACCAGAGCAGCTTGGACAGTTGCAAAGGCTAGAGATGTTGAATCTCTCCCACAATTTATTGTCAAGTTCTATTCCAACTACTCTTGATTACTTGATAAGCTTAACATCGGTGGATATATCCTATAACAAGTTAAAGGGCCAGATTCCTAATGTTAAAGCTTTCCGTGAGGCTCCATTTGAAGCACTGAGAAACAACAAAGACTTGTGCGGTAACAACACCAACTTAAAGACTTGTGATTCCTTCACAATCAAAAAAACCATAGGAAGAAAAGACAAAAAAGTAATCAAGCATATTGTTCTTCCAATCTTGTCCGCAAGTTTGTTTCTATTCTTTCTCTTCATAGGATGTTTTTTCATTTTCCGTCGAAGAAGTATAAGGAGAAAAGCCAAGTTAAGTAGTGAGGAAGGTGTTCATGCAATATGGAGCCCAGATAAAGATCTACAATATGAAAACATTATCGAGGCTACAGAAGGTTTTGATTCTAAGTATTGTATTGGAGTGGGAGGGTATGGAGTTGTCTATAAAGCTGTGTTGCCAACAGGTAGAGTGGTTGCTGTGAAGAAACTTCATAACCAGTCACAAAATGATGAGATGTTAAATGTGAAAGCATTTGCAAATGAGATTGTTGCACTGACAAACATTCGCCATCGGAACATTGTGAAGTTATATGGATTTTGTTCTCATGCTAAACACTCATTTTGATTTATAACTTCATAGAAAGAGGAAGTTTGAGAAAGATATTATGTGATAAAGAACAAGCAAAGGAGTTAAATTGGAGTAAAAGGCTAAATGTTGTTATAGGAATAGCTAATGCATTGTCTTATATGCACCATGATTGCTTCCCTCCAATTATTCATCGAGACCTTTCCAGGAACAATGTCCTACTAGATTCAGAATTGGAAGCTCATGTCTTTGATTTCGGTACAGCAAGGCTCTTGATGCCCGATACATCAAATTGGACTGCATTTGCCGGAACATTTGGATACACAGCTCCAGGTAAACACCTTGACATCTTAATTAGTCTAAAATATATGTATTTGACATATTTTGCACCATTATCATTATTGTAAACTGATGGGTGTATTGGAAATTTTTCTAGAGCTAGCTTACACAATGGTAGTCAATGAAAAATGTGATGTCTATAGCTTTGGTGTGGTAACACTGGAGATAATAATGGGCACACATCCAGGAGATTTCATTTCATCTCTTTCGTCATTTTCAGCAGCAACGAACCAGCAAACCCCATGGAAAGATGTGATTGACCAATGCCTACAAATTCCTCAAAAAAGAGATGCTGAAGGCTTGATTTATGTTTCCAAACTTGCATTTGCATGTTTGAGTGTGAATCCTCAATCTCGGCCAACCATGGAACAAGTTTCTTCAAAACTAGTTGCTAAATGGCATCCATTAACAAAGCCATTTTCTGAAATCAAATTAGGAGAGCTTTTGCTTCAAGATGGCCAAGCTGGCTAATCCTTTATTATTGTTCATGTGTACATAAATTTCATCTATGATCTCTTCTTTTTTTTTTTTTTTTTTTTGGTCAAACTACTCAATAAAATAAAAAGGTGCATGGTGAATGGGGTCTCTTAATTTCTTTCTTTTTTTGTTTTTTTAAGAATGGAAGTCTCTTAATTTACATATGAACAAAGTATTTTATAGTTCATGTTTTATATTTTTTAAAAGAAGTTTAGGTTTGTATATTCATTTATGATGTAAGTTTTATCGAGCTTATTACACTTAAATTGTTTGAATAAATGCTTGTGTAGTTGTGTGTAACATTACAATAATCGAATGAACCTTTAAATTGGAAAATTCTTTTTTGTCATTTTTATTCTATGTCATATTTTTTAAAAAATGATTTAATTGCGTTAATATGTGGAGATTTATGATAATATATACGATATTGGTAAAAAAAAAAATTGATAATTATGGAAAATTTATGCTGATTGGTATTTGTATTATTAGTGGAAGCAAAAAATTAGAGATTTATGATAATTTATAAGAAATTAGTTCAAATTCAAAATTGCAACAAAATTTATGATAATTACGGGAGGTTATTATAATTAATATTTGTGTTATTTGTTATGATAATTATGGAAGATTAATGATAATTAATATTTGTGTTATTTGTTTAATGGCATGATCTATATTACAACGAAACATTTATAATAATAGGATTATAAAATCAACAACCATAAAAGAATTCAAACTATATGAAAAAAAAAATACTCAATCCGTCTCATTTTATTTGCAGGATTTGACAAAACACGCATATTAATAATTTAGTCAATAAAAGTTATTTTACCATTTTCTATCCTTAACTAATTAAGATATTAATAAAAATCATTCATTCAATCAATAATCATGAAGATTATTATGAAAAAAGTAATTATTTACATTTCTAAATTTAAAAACCTTACAAACATTTTAGACATCCAAAACAGAAATAACAAGCAAATAAAATAAGTCGAAGGGAGCATGTATTAATTATAATTTATATATTTTAATTGTACAAACTGTAAAATGTACTAATATTGAGTAACTAGTTGTGCAGGTCTTTTATCTATTTAGATTAGAAATTTGAAAGCTAGTTTTATTTAAACTTTAAAACTTTATAGAACTTTTTATACATTATAAAATTATGAAAAAGCCAAACAATGATATCATTTTATCTATGACAACAAGCCTTGGGGAGTCGCTCACCGAAACACTAGCATATTGGGCAGACCAGATGTCACGATCCGTTTCCATGAGCCAGACCGGCACTAGGCCTAGATAAGCTTAAGGTCCCAAGGCCTGTAATAAGCTTAAACTACAAAATTCAACTATATCAATATCAATTTCAAACATTCAGCCATATTGCCATACACCATAAATCTCATAATTATTTTATACTTTGGCCCAAATTTAACATCTTAAACATTTTATAGTTCGGGCCCATCTTGTAATTCACTACATTCATTATATGGGCTATCGGTTACATGCACTTAGAAAAATAATTAAAACATTTATGGGTTCATAAATCGTTATACCTATTTTAATACATGATTAGAGGTACATAAATCCTACGACTGCGGAGTTCACTAACAGATTAATATAAATAAGTTTGAGTACATATAACTACATAATTTAAATAACTACTAATTTTAAAAGTTATTTTTTTCTATCTTTGCGGGGAACGAGACAGAGCTTTAATCGGGACAAGAAGTATTTACTTCCTAAAAAAAATATTAAACAAAAGAAATGTTAGTTTAATAATAATTATTGCATAACACAAGCATTTACACCAAATGCTTCCTAAAATACTAAAATAAGCATTCATCCAATCAAACACATGACACATCATCAGCACTCACAAATAATTACACCTTCAAGTAATCAAACACGTGGAAATTGGTATGTGGCGTTACCAAAACCCCCGATGAGCCGTCCTCACACGTGGCACATCCTCTCATAATGTGTACACTAAGGAGCTAATCCCCCATACATGGCCGACCGGTCTAATCCTCACTTGACCAACTCTCTCATTTTTCTTATACTCTATTTTCATTTCCATACCAATAGACGGTCATCCTGTGGTTTTCCATATAATCCATATCATTAGATGCACACGGGGACACCGTTCTTCCATACATGACTGAAGGTATCAAAGACCATCCTCACAAATTCATGGTGACCCACTTCATCCCAATTCCACACAAACAAGGCATAGCAATATCACAATACAAATAATCAAACATCGTATTTAAATGCAACACATTAACAACAAAAATTATGCAAATGTACAAATAGACTTTCATATATAAATACAAATAAACAAAAGAGTATTAAACACTAATAATATAATAATTGATATTAAAAAAAATAAACAAGTAAATAAATAAACAAATAAAGACGAAGCATTGTATAATAATGAGTTTATGTATGATGCATATGGTATATATACTACCTATTACTACTTACATTGCTAAATTGGAAAAACACCCTAATTTCGGGTCCTAACTTATTGAAGCAGTGAACAACTAGAACGATCTAAATGAATGGCATTCGAAGGAGAGAAGAGAATTGAATTGAATTAAGTACTCTATTTTAAATATATCAAGTTAAAGAATTATTCCAAATAAACATATTAACTTAACCATTAAATATAACTAGCGTAGATCCCAGCAAAATTTCGATAGATCCTCCCCTAAAATTAGATTAAAACCAAATGCTTAAGACTACAATTCAACAATAAATTCTCAAAGCCCATCCATCGAGCAATTCACAACAATTAATCCCGTCTGCCATAACCATCATTCATTCATCTAAACATTTACTCAATTCACACAGCCCATCCGACTTAGACAACATTTATTAACCATTAAGCACACATATATGCATTTAATAATTCTAAGATTCTAAACCAATTAATTAATCACAATCGGCTACCATAAATACTGTAAACCAATCAAAATTAATTTATTTATAACAGACTAAAATATTCTATTTATATATAAAACTATTCAAATAATCTAATTTCTTGTTATTTAATTATATCTACTTCAATAATCAACTAATCTAACATAAAAACTAAAATATCCACTTCCTAGCAAAAATTAAATCTACTACTTCAAGTATTCCAATTTATCTTTCATGTTTCCATTTATAATATTTATTCTAAATGACTAGTATTCTTAAATTTTCAGAATTAAGTAAGTTTATCTATAGAGGTTTTCCAGGGGAATCACATTCAATTAACTATTTATAAGGAATAGACTAAATCAACAAATAATCTTAAATTTGAAATTTATATAAAAAATTAGAAATTGGTCTAAGAGGGTACCAATAAAAAATCGGACTACAATTTCTCGAAGAAAAGTTGATTCTGCCGCTTGGGGCCCACCGGGGATTCGCCGGCCGGCCGCCGGACCGCCGCCGCCGTCGCCGTGTGCCCCGGCCGGTAAATCCCAAATAACCCAGAATTTTGTAACACTTACACCAAAATGCTCGAAACCACTCGTAGAAGCTGAATAATTTGGTGTCGTTTTGAGGAGATAGTGGCTCGTTTGGCCGGATCGACCGCCACAGCCATCTCCACGCTGCCGTTCATGGTGGTTTCAGTTCCCTCCACCAAATCCGTCGATTCTTGGATGGAAAATGTTCACACAAGAGGGAGAAACTGATCAGAACTCACCTTGAGGCCTTCAGCCGCTTGAATCTAGCTAATCGTCGAAAATCAAAAATTAGAAGTTGTCAGAGGTGACAGTCTCATTTCGCGCCATTGGGGACTCTTGCTGCGTGAAAGGAAGCCAGAAACGTGATCGGCGGTTCTTTGGGAACCGATCGCCACTCGCTCTCGTCGTGCGATGGTCGGAAAACGGGAAGGGAAGGAGAGGGAGGAATGGCGCCGCTCGAGACCCAGGAAGAAGAAGAGAAAGGAAAAAAAAAAAAAAAGAAAAGAAAAGGCTGGTTTCTAGAGTATTCCGGTTCGATCCGAACCGGTTTGCTTCAATTCAGTGATTTGGCTCAGTCTTTGCTTGTTTAAGGATTTTTCACCTGATTTTCGAAAAATTCAAACTGATTTACAGGTCTGGTTTAGTAATAAAAAAATATTTTTGCTAAATCTCATCGTTTAAAATTTAAAATTAAATTTTTAAATGCAAAATTTTTTTAAAAAAATTTTCCGGATCGTTTCACCAGAACTATTTGAAAGAGACTGAGAGAGGCTACTTTTTATTTAAAACTAAAATAAATAAATAAATGAATAGTTCTTAAGCATTGCAATTTCTAACTAATTATTTAATCACCATGGCACCCTTTTTTATTTCTTACTTTTTATCACTATTTTTGGGAAAAAATATATTTTTTATTTATGTTGTTTTCCTTTGAAAATTTGCTTTCATTTCCTTATTCTGTTCTTCTCACTTACTACTATGTTATTAATTATATTATCTTTCTTTCCATGTCCTTGCTTTTGCTTCTGCTGCTATTCAAACTCAAGCAAATGGCTTTCTAAAGTGGAAAGCTAGTCTTGAAACAAAAAGCTAGTGATGTAAACGAGGTAAGCTGCTTATGAAATGTTTGAGATTCGACTCGGTAAAAGTTCGCTTGAACTCGTTTAATAAGATTATCGAGCTAAGTTCGAGCTTGGGTCATTAGCTCACGAGCCAGCTTTATCGAGCCGAGCTCTTGAGTTAACTCGTAAGCCAAGATCAATTAAAACTTACATTAAAACGACGTCATTTTGATTAATATATTTCGAGGTCTAGCTCTACTCATTTATAGTTATCAAGCTAAGCCCGAATTAAGCTCGAGCTTGGCTATTTTTAAACGAGTCCAGCTCGAGCTTAGATTTCCGAGTTTGAAACGAACTCGAGCCAAGCTCGAGTTCGAGTATATCCTTGTTGAGTTGAGCTCGAGCTCACTAAAGCTCGACTCGGCTCGTTTACAGCCCTATTTAGAGTCAATTTATCTTGTCTTCTTGGTCTCCAACCGATGCTGCTCCTTGTAACTGGAAACTTGACAAAAAGTATCAAGTTTACAAATATATTATAATAGATTGGGAGGTCACCTACCATATGGCATATGCCTTAGTGGATGACTTAAATATTTCGCTGCATATGGAAATGATTTTAGGGGTGGCATCCCAAAAGGCCTTCAAAATTGC
The DNA here is from genome assembly GCF_041381405.1 of Jatropha curcas. NCBI lineage: Eukaryota > Viridiplantae > Streptophyta > Magnoliopsida > Malpighiales > Euphorbiaceae > Jatropha > Jatropha curcas. Next base: position 20,283,000 of record NC_143157.1, read on the forward strand.
AACTCCTTGTTAAGACTCCATCTTGAGAGAATCCAACGCATAGGAAATATATCTCAAGATTTTGGGATATATCCATATATATATGAACTATTTAATTTATGCCGTAACAAGTTCTATAGTGAGTTTTCATGAAAATGGGAAGGTTTTCATAATTTGTCAACTTTAACAATAATATATTTAGGTTAAATCCTGAACGCTGTTTTTGACAGATCAAAATGCTAAACGCTGTTTTTTTATAGTATTCGACAACATAACATTTGAATTAGCTTTTAGAGATTGAAGTAGCGTTTTATAAAAGTTAACTCATGTGACGTTTAATGTTTTAGCATTTCATAAAAAGCTACTCAAACAACTAACAACTACACAAACAACTAATTTACTATAGACGCACTGAAGCATTTCTTGTGGCTCCATTTGAAGCAGTAAGAAGCAACAAAGGTTTACGCGGTAACAATACCAACTTAAAAACCTGTGGTTCCCTTCGTAATAAAAAAAAAAAAAAAATCAATCTTATTGTTCTCCAATCTTGTCTACCAGTCAATCAAATAATATTTTTCAAAATAAATTAATTTTCAAGCACAAATGGAATCTTCATTAAGCAAATTTAACTGATAATATTCCAGTTAGTTGTGTTACTTTCTTTTGCAGGTATACAGCATCTAGCTTAGTAAATAAGGGATCCATTCACCCATCTTTGAAAGAAAAAAAAATTATTTGCCAATCCTAAGAAAAAAATTTTATGGACTCAACATTGTTTGCAAGGACATGATGAAAGTAAAGGATGAGCATTCAATTCAATTGAATCGCCCCAATTGAAAAAATCAAATTTTAAATATAGAATTCGAATCAAATTGAGTAAATATGAAAAAACAAATTAAATTGAATTGAAAAGATTTAATTTTACTCATAAAAATAAAACTAAAGTGAAATAATCAAGTCAATTTTTTTTTTTTAAAAGAAAATAATTTAGTTAAAAAAATCAAATCAAATTGATTGAAATCATGTTGGTTTAGATTAACCTCTAATTTTGTGGTTATTTTGGTCTATTCAATTTATAGAATACTGAGTCAAAATTAAAAATTAAAATTTACATTTGTAATTAATCAAATCGAATTAATCTTTTTGATAAATCAAATTCAATCAAACTAAATAGCATCGGCTTGGTTTGATTATTCAGTTAAAATCGAAACTTACTTACCCATAGGTCAAAGTGATAATTCGAACCATATCGATCAGCTTGAGAGGCAAAATATGGTTAAATTTAGAGATAACATCTGCAAATTAAAAGGTTTGATTCGTGAAAAAAACACTTCTAAACCGGTAGGGTAGTCATGAACTCCAAACTCATGTTTGAACGACACGTGAGAAAAAAAGTGATATAATTCGAGGGAGAATTATTATAAGCTGAGATAATGAACGACGAACCGTTCGTGAAACGCCTAATAGTTTTAGGAACAGAACATCGATAACACCCAGTAATGATTAGGAAATTACAAGCCAGAAACAGCTATAATACCCTATTTTTAAATCCTCTGCGTTCCAAAACCTCCTCTGTCCCTTCCTCTCTATCAAAACCCCGCTGTTTGAGTTAGCTATGCCAAGCTTTCCGGCGATGGTCATCACTGCCCACCCGTAATTTCTGGTAATTTACTCTTATCTTTCCCTGTAATCTTCCTCTTAATGTGTTGGGTTATAGATGCTAATTGTATGGTTTATCAGTTGAGTTTCATTCTCTACCTTTTGTTGGAAGACTGTATTTTTTTATATATTCCTACTGCCCTCTTTTATGTTAAGCTTTGTTATGTGATTGCCTTTTGTGTTCTTTTATGTTGTACAATATAATGGATGCATAAAGGGGAAAATTTTATTTTCAAGGAAAAACAAAGAAGAGTTTTGAGTCAGCTCGTATGGATTGATGATTTTGATTTTCATGTATGTATGTATGCATGCATGTGGTACTGTTGAGGCCAACTGCATAAAGTGACTGAAGAGAACGCAAATTAGACCGACTATTTTATGACTCTATATTGATTGTTATTTTGTGGTTTTAAATTTTTAACTAGAAGACAGATTCTGAGAATTTATATGTTTTAAATATTTCAATTTTCAAGAAAACAAATTCTTTTGCACAGGGAAATTCTTCCACTTTCACAATTATTAAAAAAGTTTATTTCTTTCATTTAGCCTGAAGTTGTTCTTGTGCAGGTTAAATTGTTGTCCTGAACTTGGAATTTGTATCTTGTTCTCTAAGCGGGTTCTGCTCAATTTTCTTGAGTGTAATACATATTTATAATGGATTTAAAATCTAAAGGTATAGCCTGGGTTGGGAACATTTATCAGAGGTTTGAAACAATGTGCCCGGAAGTCGATAGCATTGTGAACCAGGTATCGATTCTTCTCTTTTCTTTTTTTCTTTTCTTTTTTTTTTTCTTTTTTTCATTCTTTTATCTCCTGGATACAAGCATTTTCCACTTGTTTTAGCTGTTCTTCTTGAGAAGTATCTGCTCATGTTTACTTGAATGAGTGTAATACACACACACACACACACACACACACACACACACACACACACACACATACACATACACATACATATACATCAATATCCTTGCATCACAATTGTAGATTATGTTCTTGGTAACTGCATTCCTGCATATATCAGATCCTCAAACTTGATTTTGCAATTCCCCTGTGCTTGAACTGCTTCTTTTACAGAATACTGTTAGATATGTTGAAAACCAGGTGCACACTGTGGGTGAGAGCATGAAAAAGTTTTGCGATGTTGTTCAAGATATTATTCCTCCTATAGTTGATCCTGTAAGATGTGAGGCTCAAGCAGTGGCTATAAAAGGAAATGCTGTTGTTGGTACCTATATTAAATCTATGATTGGTATTGAGGAAGATCATGGACGTATGGATCCCATAAAGCAGTCATTTGCAGAGCCCAGTGATTTTGATGTGAGGAATCAGCCCAGTAATACGTTCAGTGGACACCACTTTGTAAACCAATCAACTACTGCAACCCCCATGGATTCCCTTGAGGTGACAGCATTTGACTCTGATCCAGGAAACATCAACGATATTTTGACAAATGATTTGGGCACACCAGGTCCAGGAAAAATTGATGATATTTCAACAAATAAAATCTCTGATTTGAGCACAGAAGAAAATAAAGTATTGGAGAAGTCCAATATACCTGAGGCTTTGGAGTTAATTGCTCCAGAAGAGAAAGAACTACTCCATGCATCAATACCTGGTGAATTCATTGATTCCACTCACGAAAGTGCTCGTGTTTCTCCTGAGGAGAAAAAGTCATTACATGTATCGCTATCCAGTGAATTCATTCATTCTAATGATGAAAATGCATTTGTTTCTATGGGTGAGGTGTCACCTGCAACTTCAGTTCATGAAGAGGACCATAGGTCTGCCCAAAAGATGGAAACAGCTTGTTACAGCCTTGCAGATGATTCTTATTCTGTGTCTGATTCTTTAAGTGTTGTTTCTGTGTCTGAAATGGCTTTTTCAGCTGCCTCCTCCTGTGGTTCAATATTTACAGAACCTTGTACGCTGCATGAGAATTCATTTAATGACGTCCTCGCAGTAGTGTCTTGTAGCAACCGTGTTAGTGTGGCTGGCCATGATTCTCATAGTTCGAATGTACTCTCGTCATCTATTTCTGCTCCAGTTGCATCTAGAGACAGGGAAGTAGCAGAGACTGGGTCCACTTGCTCCAATGATGTCCTGTCATTGGAATCTGCAGGTTGGTTTTCCCAAGTTTATATTCTAGCTTTCCTTCTGTATTTGGTAGAAGAAGAACCTGTAGAATGTTCTTATGAAGTTAATTATCTCATCACGTGTCTTGTACTATCTCACTAGGTAACAAACAGAGTAAGCATTTGGGGATATGGAGACTTGACCAGCATTTGCACATTTAGACATCTTGGTGGATGATATAAATCTTATTAGGAAGATAGTCTTAGCATTGTAAATGACCTTATCAATGGACAAACTGACAAGTATGTAAGATTTATTTATTCATAACTAGGAAGAATCAGTCTTATGTAGTTGTTTGCTTATGTAGGGTGTGCAAGTGAGCCTAGTAATTTCTGTGCATCTTTTAGAAAATGGGCACAACAATTTCCTTTGAAAAATATATCAGATGATATAGTCTAATTGAAGAAAAGGAAAATAGATGCAATGTACACATATTATACCTGGAGCTTCCATGCATGTGTATTTAATGCACTTGACGAGCATAATTTACCTGCTTTTCCATCTGGTCACTTATCTAGGTCATTCTTTTCGAGGTGAAGTGTGTTGATGCTATTTTACTGTACACCTTAGTGCATAGATGGCAGCATAATATAATTGGTTTTATCTTTTATAAAAATTGACATGCATTTGTCTTATTGGAGGTGAAGATAGTTTTGACCTTCACTTCTTGTGATATGTTATGCTGCAATATTTTCTTATTTTTGGCTGGTAAGCGAAATCTTTAAAAAAGAGATAAATAACCCCATCTTCACTTGTTGAAATCATCGTCTTACTAGTGCTAGAACTATTTGCAGGATGCTCCAATTACTCCAGTTATATTTGTGATGATATATTAGACCCTGTAATGGAAACCATTGATTTGTTTGACAAGGCAAAGCTTGAGGAAAGCAGGATCACTGTGACCAACAGTATGCTTTATGAAGTCTCTCGTAGAACACATAAACTCAGATCATACAAGGTCTCTCTCTCTCTGTCTCTCTCTCTCTCTCTTGCTGTGTGTATATGTGTGCTTGTTTTTGTGATGTGTGAGCAGGGGTCTGTTTTCTGTGCAGTTCTATGCTTTTGTTGTAGTGTCAAACATGAAAACATGTGAGCAAAATAAAAGGATAGAAGCCGTGCCATGATCTTGAATTTAAAAGATTTTAGACTTCAAACAAGCATATTTTCTGCTTCATTGCTAGTTGAATATGAGGCAGTTATTTTATAAGTTTGACTTTTGCAAGTCAGACATTGTTTTCACACTTGTTTTAAATCTAGGGCTGGATATGAATATATGAACCTTCTCATGGTTTTTTTGGATGAACGGCTCTGTTACACTATGTTTGGATAGCAACTTAGGGAGGAAAGAAAATATTGAAGGAAAATGAAGAGGGAAAATACGTAAGAAAATCATTTCGTTTTCCATATTGATGTTTGGATATGCATGAGGAAAATAAGGAGCGAAATGATTTTTGAATAGTAAAATTATGAGTTTAACCTTTTTTTTTTTCAAAAAAGTACAAGTAGGGGTAAAATTGCAAGTTAATTATTTTCCTCCAACTTTCCTCTCAAATTGGAGAGAAAATAGTATGTGGGCCCCATAATTTATTTTCCCTTCATATTTTCTTCATTCCCAAACAAGTGAAGAAAAGAAAATTTGTTTATTTTCCTTTTCAATCTTTATTCCTTCCATATTTTCCACCAACCCTAACATAGTGTTATAGTTCTTTGTAAGCTTATTTATTTAATAACAATTGAATCCAAGCTTGCGCATCAAATCAAATAGTTGGCATGTTAGCCTCATCTTATTTAGACTTGCTTGCTTATGGTTTGATTAAAAGATACTAGCATCTGAAGCATTCATGGTTAGAAATCTGAGCTCAAAATGAAATAATTTGTTTATAAATAGCTCAGAAGCTTGGCATGATCAACTTGCACAATGATTAATAAGTCATTTAGAATAATTAATAAGCTTATTTTAGTAGATAAGCCAATCTGGAAATGCACAATGATCGACTTGTTTAATCTTGCTTGGTAAACAAGACAAGCTTAAGCCTGATAATACAAGGTTGTGCAGTACACAACCTGACTTGATCATGTAAAAACATCAGCACTGCTTGCAAACTTGAGGTTTGCTCTCAATCCCAAAATTTGGGAGGCAGATTTAAAAAAGCCTAGCTAGTTTGAAATTTATTAAAAATCATGTCGTGCACTGCTTTAAAATTTTTCTTGAGATTAATTTACTTATCTTTCTTGAAAATAAATTTACTTATCTTTCTTGAATGCAATAATCTTTTTGTTCTTCTTCATAGTCACCAAACTTTGGCAATTCCTGAAAAATCAGGCCAGCGTTGAAATCTTATGCTGCTTTTAAGAGTTTTTGGATTAATTATCTTGATGGTCAAGCCTAGTAATCCCATTTTGGTTTTCTTCTTTTTAGAAAAGAATTCAGGATGCATTTACTTCAAAAAAGAGGTTAAGCAAGGAGTATGAACAGCTAGCAATTTGGTTCGGGGACATTGATTTAGACTCCAGCCAAGATACAGTGCCAGGTCAATTGGAAGCTAGCAAAACTATTACTTTAGATCCTGCTATGCAAATAGATCATACATGCGACTCAGAATGGGAGCTCTTGTAAGTGACTCAAAACATCTAATGTTGATAACAGCCACTGGGCTGGTTGGGTAGCCTATCGTTCCGGTAAGCAACTTCAAGATGATGTCACTTCTGTGAATAATTATTTAGTTGACGGCTTTCACTTCTAAGATAATAATAATAATAATAATGATTTTGAAAATGACAGTTTATCAAAATTCTGATATGATAAGTCACTATAAATCCAATTCCTTTGGGTGCTTGTTCTAGCACTTGGATTTTTTGTACAGCAGTGAATCTGACTATTTTTTGTTTTTCTTCATTTAAGACTGAAAAAGACTTTAGCCAGAAAGGTAAAAAAGAAATTACTGAGTCAAGAAGTAAATTGTTGACTTTCGTCTTTTGTCAGTGTAAATGAATTTGACATATAAAATTTTATGATAGAATTTAGTTTTGTTATCTTGAATTCCACGAAATTTAATTTTCAGGGGTGAAAATGAACTACCAATGTGAAATTTCAAATGAATTCCCTAAAAGTTGTGTGGAATTCATTTTCATACCAGATAGCGAGTTACCTATTTGCTTTTATATGTTGCTCTTAAAGTTACAAAAAGTTTTGATGATTCTGTAACAAATTTGCATATAGTATCTCATTCCAAGTATCAGGAACTCCTGGTAGACACCAATGAATACAATCTGCAAAATTTTTTGGATCAGATCTTTGTTCTTTTGTCAATAGCTTGCCTTTTCGCTCTCCATAAATTGTTGTATGAGCATCTTTTCTATACTCTGATAATTGAGTGATGTTCAGAAATGCCACATTGATTTTCAATTTTTGTAAGGTATCAGTAACTATTTTCATGATCTGGAGATTGGAACCTGTGCCCCAATATGGTCCTCTAATTGGGTATGATTCATTGAAGCAGTTCTCATCACTTCCTGGTCTCCATTCCCAGCTCCTACAATTGAATGTTTGTTATTTACAGCTTTTTCAAATATAATTATAGCGTACTCCAATATATTTTAAAAATATAATAACCTTAATACTCTTAATTATCTTATTTCTTGGAAAAAAACTATTTCTATTTAAATATGATAATTCAACATTCTTAGAATTACTTTTCTGAAAATTTATTTTCCTGAAGAGAATTTCATCCAGAAAAAAAAAGGCCCAAAAGGAAGAAAAGGAAAGGAAAGATCCAAAACAAACAGGAAATTATAAAATCATATAAAAATATATAAAAAGAAAAGAAGAGAGAAAACTAGGAATTGGGTTTTGTAGAAAAATTTTGATTGGAGAAGCAATGATGAACTTACCACAAATGTGTTGGAGACATACTCATGAAGAAGACCCTCTGCTTGAGAGGGTTAACATTAGATTGTAGCCAATTTGCCCAAGTTTCTAATGCCAGTTTATATGCAGTTGTTACATTATATTCTTGAATATCATCAACCGATCCATACCTGAACAAAGAAATAAATAAATAAATAATGACTTCTTTAAAACTATTTATCAAAATAATTAAATTTTCAAATTAATTTCAAAGAGAATGCAAATTTGGGAGGTTCGGCTCAGTTGGTTGGTTTTTGCGGTTTTTATTCAAATCTGATTTAGTTTTAATAAATTTCAATTTTAGTTATAACAGCACTCTAATTTCAAATTATACTAAATTTAATGAATAAAATATTATTTTTATTGATCCAGTTTGACATTTTTTTTCCAAATTAGACTCCTTTCCCACCATCACTATTTATAAATAAATTTATATTTATATGTATTTATATAAAAATTAAAATAAAAAATAATCTATTCATCTTAAAAATATATAGTTTTATTTATTTATATAATATTGATAACAAGTGATGATTCCCTAAAAAATAAAATGACGCTGTAATGAATAAAATATATTTTTATAAGAGATTTAACCTAAGTATTAAAAAATGGCAAAGCAAAAATCTAAATTAATATTTTATGCTTATAACTAATTATAATATTATTTTACTTGGTTTTTATGAATTTAAAATCTTAACCAGTATCAGTTAGGACATTATTAAACGATGAATTTTTATTTAATCTGACTACAAGAGAGAGTATAAATCCAACGAAAATAATATTTTATATATTAAATTGAATATAATTTGAAATTATGGTGCTATTATAACTAAAATTGAAATTCAGGGGTACTAGGAGAATAAAGTTGAATTTATGGTACAATTAAAACTACCCGCAAAGTTTAGATTATTTTTAATGATTTAACCCTTTTTTTAGGGAAAATTTTTAATATTTTTAAAATAAAATCTTTTCTGAAAAAATATTTTCAACTTCAATTTCTAATAGTAAAAATTCCATTTATATAATTAAAAAGAGTGAAATTTTTTTTTTATAAAAAAAAAATAAAAAACTTACGTAGCATTGATAGTAGGGCTGTGCATCCACCAGACATAGCTCTCAAACACCAAAAAATCAACTCCTTCCCAACTCTTGCCGAGTCTAGCTATAGAGTCAAGATTAACCAAACGTTTATGCACCGTATGATTTGTTGCATGATCTGAAATTGACTCCACCATGAACGGAGCCCAATAATACTCTATTGATGCATTGAACTCCTGCAATGTTCAAATTCAAAAAACAAACAAAAAAAAGTTTATTTCTTTGTAATTGACTGCAAGTTTAAAAAAATTGATTGTCAGGTTACCAACCGTGTAGATTTATTATAGGGCAAAGCTGCTATAGACGCTCGATTTTATATAAGAACGAGTTTATCCGCTATTAGATTTTAAAATAACTGCAATTATCTAATGGGAGATAAGTTCATTCTTTATATAAAATTGAACTTATAATTTATTATAATAATTTCAAAAATATGAACCTCTGCTTTGAAAATCTTCATTGGTGGAATTCTGTGAAAGGATTTTTTTCCATCAGGAATTGCAGATTGCACCATACAGACCATAGATTCAAATTGTCCTCTTTGCACTGAATCTCCTATGAACATCAGTCTTTTCCCTCTCAAAATGTCCAACAGCTTCAGTGGATCAAACCTATGAGATCATACAAGCATTGTCTTGTCATTTGGCACTTGAATTTTTACTGTAAGAAAACAGAAACAAAAGCAGAAATGACACCGAACAAAGCATAAAAAATTTCAATACCTTGGCAAATTGCATTTCTCAGGCTTCCATCTCCAATTCTGATAAAAAGAATCAGGTCTGCCATTTCTTAGACAAGTAGTCTGTTTAACCAAGTAAGGACAACTCTCTTCTCTATATAAAGGATGGGATACATTATCCCACACCCATTGCCCTTCAAACACATTGCAGCTCTCCTTAAACCGATCTTTAGGCAAAACGAACACTGCCCTTTTGTTATGTTCTTGCCTTCCATTGTACAGTCGGAAAATATAGCTATGGTTGCTCTTTAGATTATCTAAGACTAATCTTGAAATTCCGAGAACGAGAATAGAAGCTAATGCCAAAGGGAAGAGGTACTGAACCCGGCGATCCAATGTTGGTTGGATCATGTTTTAGCTTAGGATGTTAAGTAGAGAATGTGTTTTAGAACTCATTCTTAGAGATGGTTTGTTGATGTAGCTTCAGCTTCAAGTCTATTGAGAAATACTCCATTTATGCAACCACCAGTTGGTAGGTTCTTTTTTTAGTTAACTTGTTCATTTAAATGGAATTAAACAAAAAAAAAAAAAAAAAAAAGGTGGGGAGGGGGCTCACATAATCATTGTTATTAAGTCTGAGAAATGTTTTGAAAGTGGGATGGAAACTGTATTCCGCGCTAACTTTTTAAGCAGCAAAATTAATTAAACGTTATTTTTATAGTCTTCAGGAATATAGCATTTGAACTAAATTTTAAAGTTAAAATGACGATTTATAAAACGTTAACCTTTATAACATTTAGCTTTTAACGTTTTATAAAAAGCTATACCAACTACTTAAACAGTTAAAATGCTACTAACTTTAGCTTTTAGTATTTTATGAAAAATTATACTAACTATTTAAACAGCTAAACGCTACTATTAAAACAGTTAACAACTATTAAAATAGCTAATTTTGCCAAATAATTTATTTTAGTTGGATTTTATTTTAAAATTTATGGATCATTTAGCTTAAAAATCCCTGGAAATTAATATAGAAAAAAAAATTGTGTTAATTAATTTCTCTATTATGATTAAAAAATTATTTATTTTCCATCAACTAGGTTGTTGTGGAAGAGGATCAACCTAGATGCTAATAGTCCAAAGACATTAACTTGTGTGACTAGGCCAAGCATCATTTGCATTATAATTATAAAAGGAGAAAAACTTACCTATACTCAGTATATGAATTTACGCATATACTATATCAATTACAAATAATGTTTTGATTTAAACAAAAGTAATTATAGCTATATACTAAGAAAAAAAAAAAAAGATAAAACAGTAATATTCTTTAAACAAAAAAATTTAATTCACTTGGTATATGAGACCATCGATGTAGTGGGGGTAGACAAGAAATTTGCACTAAAAAGTTAGTGGTTGTGAGGTTAGTTTCATTAATTCCAGTTTAAGTTTGTACATGACTTACGCTTCCTTATACGATCGTTTTGATTCGCGTGTCACAACTCACAAGATTAGGGTGGGAATAGCACATCAAATACCCTAAATTGAGAGATTAAGTTGTTGGTGATTTAAGCGAGTTCACCATATTCTACTCTTTGATTGGATTGTGACATTTACCATTTTCATTGAAAGATGTTGGACTTACTCATTGGTAAAGGACTCCTTGCCTTTGGTCCTACAAATATGCCCCTTAGTAAAATTGCCTATGGGAAGTAAAATTTAGGGTTAATTTTTTTAAACTAATTTTGATGGGTTTCATTTTTCGTGTGAGAGTAATTATTTTTTGATTTTTTTTATTTAATATTAAGTGGAATCACGTGTTAGTTTTTATATATGTATTATTCTTTTTTTTTTTTTTTTTGAGAAAAACAAATTATTTATATAGAAATTCAAAGATTTTTAAATGAAGAAAAATCTTTGTTTATAACCATGGGTCCAACCAGAACCCTCTCCTAGGGTTTTCTTGCTTTATGCGTGACTAAATGTCTTGCTGAGTGCATGAATTTCTTAGTGACTAACTAGTTAATCTGGTATATGTTATTATGGGCCTAATACATATATAAATTTTTTACTCATAAGTTTAGTTGATTCTCCTTACAACCCTTGAATTTTTTGGAATTCGATTATGATTTTACACTTTTATATTTCACTAATAAATATGTCTTTCCCTAAAATGAAAATTCAATTAGTTGACTCTGCATTTTTATGGGCATAGTTATTAATGAAATGTAAAAGTGCAAGGTTATTCATTGAATCTCGCAAAGTTCAGAGGCCACAAACAGAATCGGCTAAAAATTTAGGTTCAAATTTATACACTGAGCTGTTGTTTTGTGTAATGGATGTAGTAAGTACACCATCAATGGCCTAATCACCTTTGAACTTTGTTATTTTAATTTTTTGGCATTCTTAACTTTTTTTTTCTGACTCATTAAACAATTGAATTTATAAAATTACACCTATAAAATAGTTAAATTTATAAATCAATTAAATACCTATTAAATAGCTGAAAAATATTTATTATTCTAAACATTATGCTAATTACACATTAAATCAATATTTTGCATAAAGAACTAACAAAACCATAAATATTAGTGTTATTAGTATGGAAATGTTCAGCATGTTATCAAATTTACAAATTCAAATTCATAATAGATTATTCACAAAGTTTAGGATGCCATAGGATGAAAATTGCAATGTTTAAGGGTGAATTTATGTATTCGGGTCAACAATATGAGTAATTAATTAAGTGTATAATGCATAATTTTGATCATGTACTTTCGGTAATTATCCTTGTGGCTTATTGTACTTTTTGAGGAATCCAACATGATAATGCACTTTTATATTTCAATAATAACACAATTTAATATTTCACTAACAACTATATATATCCTTCGGTAAAGTAAAATGTGAAAGTGTATGGTCATAATTGCACCACCGTAAAGTTATTTCATTTTGATAAATGATATATTTATTACTAAAACGTGATAATGCAATGTCATGATTGAATCTCTGTAAAGTTGAGAAAATTAAAAGAAGAATTAGTCAAAATATAATATCAAATTTATAAGCCATTATTAATTAAGAGAAGATTTCCTTTTTCCATCCAAAAATCACAATGATTACTAATAAACATGTAATCATTTTATTTCCCTTCAAAACTAATAACTGTATTTGCCACCTAATTATCCCTCTAAAATTATACTCTAACTGTTCTTTTTATTTAGAGAAATTTTCAATTTAGAATGTTCTTTTAATACAGAGAATTTTCCTTGAAATAAAAACTTTGAAAATGGTGCAATTCAAGAAAGTCTAAAATACCCTCACTTTATCTGATTATGCATTAATTATGCACAATTAGCAAGGAAGGTGGCAGACAAAAAAAAAAAAAAGAAGTTGAGCATTTCTCTTATTATTTTTCATTATAATTGTATATAAATATTGATTTGGAGTTGAAAGTATGAGTTAAAGATAATTTGATTTTCTTTTTAAGCACCTATTAGAATTTTAAGAATCTATTTTTATAAATTAGAGATCGAAGGATTAAGTCTAGAAATTATATTGAATTTTATTTTAAGACTACCTCATTATATAAAAATAGAATTAAGTATATAAAAAGTAATATCACAAGTAGCTTGTCCGGATAAATGCAATACAATTTAACCACTTGTATTTATTTTAATCTAAATAAAAACTTATGCTTCAATATTATATAAATTAAAAAAATTAAAAAAATACAAATATATAACGAACATAGTCAATGTGCAAAAGCACATTATAAAAAAGACCGTCGAATATTAAAGTTACAATCGCATCTAATAGAAAGACATGAAATATAAAATTTTTTAGGCTTTATTATGAAATTATGGTCAAAGTCCAAATGCAGATAAAATTTAGGTGAGGAAGCTTCATGTTGGACGGACAAGTCCCTCATTGGTAGTTCTTTTCTATTTCTACCTCTGCCTTCAAATTTCAAATTTGTCTTCTGCTTTGTACTCGTAACCAAACTCTTCTGAGTCCAGGCCTTGCCCCAGCCTAACACCATGCATGGTTCACCATCTCAAGCTGCTACGGGCACGAGCCTAAGCAAAAAGTTTGGAATGAGGACTGTAATTTTTCTGAAATCCCAAATTAAATTGAAGGTAAAGCCTATAAGCTTATAGAACAACAATAGTTGGGAAAAAATAATCCTGTCACACTTACAGCACAACTTGATTTTCCCTTTGTCATGTTTCAAGATTAATTTGAAACTTGAAGGATATGAATGTTCAATCTCAATTGGATCTCAGAGCAAATGGTTCTCTCACTGTTGAATTCAGTAGAACCTGTAAGCAACCAGAAAAAAAAAATGCCAGACAAATAAGATAGGCTATTGAATGAACTTGCAAATAGTTATGAGAAGCCAAAACTGGAACAAGGAAGTTGATGGATGACATTGTCTTTCATATATAGTGCAGATGAATCTATTAAGCTACTTAACTGAATAATTCCTGGCCCCATAGAAAAGCTTATGAAGTTGTATAGCAACACGCCTAGAAGAATGAGAAAGGAACAAAAAAACTTAGGGAAAAAGGAACAGAATTTAACACCAGAGATGCCAATGAATTGAATACTGTCATTCTCAAATGAGACACTATTCGCATCCCTTCTAGGATATTAAGAGAGAGCACTGAAAGATACATTTTGATCCACCTGCAACATCAAATATTACATACGAACAAGTATTGACATATAAACATCCAAGATTAATAACTTGATGAAATCTAAGACGTAGATTGAAGGGATTGGACATACTGGAACAAAAATCAGATGAATGTTTCCAATAATGGCCATCCAATTGAATCCATCTTCTGTCGATGTTAATGTATGGGATGTGAGGAATCTTGGGCCAGTCAGTACCCATACTGTTGCTGCATCTTTCTGACAGATAAGAACAAATTATTTTCCTGGGAAAAAAAGCAAAAGAAATGTGGAAAATTGTATTAGAATTTGGAGATTTAATTTATTAATGTATGAATAAATAGAAGGGAGAGTTGATAGAAGAAAATACAACTTAGCATAGGATAAATAAATGGTATTTAAAAATCATGAATCTATCTAGGCAGATGAGAAAAGTCAAATTAGTCAGATATTAGAAAATACAACAATAAAGCTCTCTTTACATCTTCCGAGACAGAGAATCCAAAACATTGCCAAATTGTGTTGAAAATTTTCAATTCCAAGGACGTACTTAAAATGTCACGTGAGCATATCTCTATGCAAATCAACGAATCCATCAATGAAGAATGAACTCAGTATGGAAGCACTTGTCTAGAAGACCAAAGTTCTCTACTCTGTTTATATATGGTTTTCTCTAATTATAAGATTGCAATTTGATTCATACTCCAAACAACTGATGAGAAATTAAACAGGAAAAAGAATAAGAAAACAAGAGAATGAGATAGACACCACTTAGTTGTTGCATCAACTTTAAACTGCACAATTCTGAAATACTTCTGCAGAAATTTATTTGATCATCAGTACATAAGAAGAGCTAAAAAGAAAGTAGAAAAAGCAAAACAAAAGCTGCCCCTTAGATGCACCTGTTATTATTCGTTGCAAGATGAACTCATGTAGAGGCCAAAACCAGGAATTAATGGATTCTTCACAAGTTATTGATGGATTTTCCTGTTTTTCTCTTTACTTAGTAATTCAAAGAACCCTAAGGAGGAGATTGAGCAAGAGAAAGTGAATGACAACTTGCTTCATGATAAATCTCAATCCAGAAGTTCAAAAGTGAAGTGTAAACTTTCCTAGGAGACAGAATATAAAAGTCAATAAAATATTGCAACTGAAATTTATGCTATGTTTGGCAAGAGGGAGGAAGTAAAATAAGGGTGTAAGATGACACTATTAACTTTCCTCCCAAAATGGAGTGAGAATTAGGCTAGAAAGGAGTAAAATAAATCTATTTTGCACCTCCTTAACATTTTTTGCCCAAACCAAACAAAGGATTTTGAAAATTTCAAGACATTTTCACCCTCTATTTTACATCCACCTATATTTTACCTCCATCCAAACCCATTAGTGCCAGCTTCACTTTTTGTCCTAAACAAGAATACTAGAAATAGGCTGTTGATAAAATTTACATAGGAATAAGGCAGAGAGAATAAAAGGGAAGAACAACTTGATTAATGACAGTTAGTTGGAAGTGTTGCCATTGCCAGGAGAATAACTATATAAAACTATAAATGCTAATAAGAAACATATGATGTGTGGTATGAACCCTTTCCAGAAAGGCAGAGTAGCAGAAATTGTAAAGTCCAAAGCTTTTTTGGAGTGGTGGGAAGTTGGAGAAAATAATTTAATATAGGGAAAAAGTTAAACTCTCCGAGTTCATAGAACAATAGTTGGGAAAAGTTAACCTTTTCATCCTTACAGCACAACTTGACTTTCCCTTGTCGTGTTTTTGGATTAACTTGAACTTGAAGGATGTCAAACGTTGAATCTCACTTGGATTTCAGAGCAAACGATTCTCTCCCTTTTGAATTCAACAGAAACTGTAAGCAACCAAAAAAATGCCAAACAATTAAGATATGCTATTGAATTAACATGCAAATGATTACGAGAATCCAAGACTTGAAAAAAGGAAGTTGATGGACGACAGTGCCTTTCATCTATTGCTAAATAGAGACTACTGAACTGAATGAATTCTGAACCCACACAAAGTTTACGACGTTGTAAAGCTACGTACCTAGAATAATGAGAAAGGAACAAAAAATTAGGAAAAGCGAGAACAAAAATTAATGCCTGCGCCTGACATAACAATGAAATGAATAGTGTAATTGTCACCTTTGAGACCACTGAATACCCTTTCTGTTTGGGATATTAGGAGAGAGCACTGAAAGATGCATTGGATCAGCCTGAAACATTACATATTGAATATAAACACATATGAATCAAATATTATTAACTTGTTGAAAATCTAACTTGGCTTCTTAAATACATAATATTAAAAGATAGAGAACATACCCATAAAAATCAATTGGGAAAACATTTCATGATAAGAAAAACAACTCAAAGTGATTGATCATTCAGTGCCAAATTCAATTTCTACCCCAAACTTAAACAGTTGGCTATTGATATTTAAACTTACGAAGAATAACGCCTCGAACGAGAAAAAGTGGATCAATAACAAGAATCAGAGGATCTTTGCATGGAACATTCAAAGTTGGACACATCTAGAGCCTCTAGCAGGGAGTACACAGTGCATCAAAAGCCCCGAGATAAGGCTTTAATTTGGGGGCAAAAGCTTGGATGCCATTTTTGCTGCAAGACCAAATCAAATTGAAGTTAAACACCAATTAAGTTTGGATGTTTATTCTGGATGTGTGAGAAGAGTTCACAGAAAGGCTATTGATTTAACTTACAAATGATTTAAGGGAAGTCAAAACTTGAAAGAAGTTGATAGAGGACACAGCCTTCCATTTCAGCTCAGTAGTTTAAGAAGCTGATAGCAACAATCCTAGAAGAAAGCAAATGAAACAACAAAAAAAAAAAAAAAAAGAAATTAGAAAAGGCATAAACAGTAACTAACTCTTGCATCAAATTAAACATGACTAAATTCTCACCTTAATTTGACATTATTGAACAATCCATTTAGGATATAAGAGACAGTATTGCAAGAGGTTTAGTGAACCTGAAACATTAAAGATTAAATAAAACACATATTAAAGCCCATGATTACTAACTTGATGAAACTCTGATTGGGGCTTCTTAAATGATAAATGTTAAAAGATGCAGATTGAAGGGACTGGACATACCCGAATAAAAATGTGATAAATTTTTTGAATCAATTTCCCTTATTCGGTGTCAAATTGGTATCTTGGCACCCTTTGAGGAGGCAAAGCTACATACCATAAGCCAAACGGCTTTCAGTTCTACCCTGATTATAGGGTTTGCGACGGCCATCCGAGTGAATCCATCTTCCATCGATCCTAATACCTGGGATGTGAGCAATCTTGGGCCAGTCAGAACCCAAAATTGTACTGCATCTTTCCGACAGATCAGAACATTTGTCCAACACTAGATATTGTAATCTGGTGAGATTTCTCATCCACTTTGGTAAAGACATCAAATTAGGACAACCTTCGATAACGAGTTTGCTTAGAGTAGTAACATGTTGGAGGCCCTTTGGAAGGCATACCAATTTTCCCATATTTTTAAATTGAACCTCTTGGAGGTTTCCTAGGAACTGCCACTGCATACCACTTCCATTCTCATCATCCAAAAAATCTAGCTCTTCACAATCCCATATGAGAAGTTTCTTAAGGGATGTCAAATGCTTTATGGCAGGAGATAGAGTTCTTATGGCTGGGCAATCAGAAATTTCTAACTGTTGAAGGGAACTCAGGTTCTGAAACAACTCCTCTGGCAGAAATTCTGCTTCCTCTATTCTCGTAATGCTCAAAATTTTCAATTGAGAGACAACAGGAGAAGCTGGAAAAGAAGGAGAAGAGGATATACCTTGTACCACTGAAATCTTCATCTTTAGTATCTCCTCTAATGAGCTCATGCTGATATTTCTCAGCAACAATGTCTCAACCGATGGAATCAATGGCATTGAAGTCAGGTTAGGACAGGACCTGATATCCAAATAAGTAAGACAGTGGAAGTGAAGCAACTGAGGCATCCACCATCCCTTGAGACTAGGGCAATTTTCAAGCCAAAGTTTCTCCAAAGAAGGAAAGGATCCTGTGGCACTCTCTATGTACTCCAAATCTGTCAAATTTAAAATTGACAAATATTTAAGAGAAGCAAACTGATCTAACGGTGGGAAGCGCTGGCAGTGGTTGCAGTTATTAATTCGAAGTTCCACCAAATTAGAGAGAGTAGAAACCCAGCTTGGAAACTTCAGCTTTCCACATCCAGACACCATCAACCGTTTTAGATTTTGGTGAGGCTGCAGGTCTTCTAATGATATTTCCTTACCATCATCATTTGGATTGTTATCCGTATCATCATACGGAGCACCCAATTTCCATGCTAAATGCAAGGTTTGAAGATGTTCCTTCTCTCCCAATTTGGCTGACCCAAATTCAGATGTTGTATTTTTCACATATTGCAAATTACAGATTTGTAGATCTTCTCTCAAGTTTAGAGTACGGAGTTCATCAAGCCCACCATTATGCTTTGAGATGCCATTATCCTTTGCCAGTACAAACATTGGCAAATTCTGAAGTGAAGTCAGTTGACCAAGCCCACATGGCATACTAGTCAAACTCACACATTCTGTAATGTAAAGTTGCCTGAGGTTTACCAACTTTTTCATATGGTTCGGCAACTGCTTAAGCTTTTTACACTTCGTTAGATTTAGAGTTAATAGTTTTTGTAGTTTTGTTATGCTATCAGGAAGGACCTCAATGCCATTATTTTGAGAAAGATCAAGATACCTTATGTGTTTCAGTTTGTTAATGGAAGGAGGCACTCTCTCAATTGCCAAATTGCACAAATACAACACTCTTATTCGTCTTAAACTAGAAAACATTACGTCCAACTGTTCTTCTTTGATCTCATTTATCATTGACCTATTGAATAATAGCAAGGTTCGCACCTTGCTTGCATGAGATAAGACACTTTCCAATTGTTCCCATAAGAGAACTTCAGAATCAATGGATAAATGCCGGGTTCTTTCTTTCACATTATGACAATCTGCATATGATTTTAATTGAGTAATCTCCTCTCCAGCCACCACCATAGCCAGATCAGTCATCAAATCATGCATTTTACATTTTATTATATTACCCAATGAATCTTCTTCTACATCTTGAAAGAAAGACCTCAATAAAAGATTTTCAAAGTATTGTAAACCTATATCTTCAAGACTTTGCTTTGGATCTGATGCTTTAATATACCCTTGTGCCACCAAGCGATGCACCAAGAGCCTCACATCAATCCCAATGTCTTTTGGATATAAACTACAATAAGCAAAGCAACATTTTAAATGTGAGGGCAGGTTTTTATAACTCAACGTAAGAGTTGGTAAAATACTAGCATCTTCTTCATCTATATTTGCTAGTTCTTTATCTTTGAAGGATCGCCAATCAGATATGGTATTTTTAATATACAATAGCCGTCCTATTGCTCTTATAGCTAAAGGAACCCCAGCACATTTGGCTACAATCTCCCTTCCAACTAACTCATGTTCTTGGCTTTCCACTTTCCCTTGTTTGAAGGCCATTTGTTTGAACAAAGACCAAGATTCCTCCTCACTTAGACCTCGTAATTCATAAGTTAAATTTGATCTAATTCTGTACGCAACAGTTCGAAGACGTGTGGTCACTATTATTCTACTTCCACTTGCACCTCCAAGTAACAAATCCCTCAAGCGAAACCATTTTTCATAGTTCTCATTCCATACGTCATCCAACACTAGCAAATATTTTTTGCCATTTAATTTTTTATGGAGAAGATTTTTCAAGGTATTCATTTCACAATTTTTTTTTACAGGTTTTTGACCAGGAATAGATTCTAAAATCTTTTCAACTATTGCTTTGACATCAAAATTATCAGAAATGCATACCCATAATTTTAGTTCAAAATACACTTCCTCATCGTTAAAGACGAGTTGAGCTAGTGTTGTCTTCCCTAAACCTCCAATGCCCACTATAGAAACAATCAGCACATTTTCCGAGACCAGTGGATCCAGTTTTGTCTCCCCTTCTAACGTATTTCCATCAGAATTGGAAGACAAAAGAAACTGCATAATTTTTTTTTTGTCATCTCCTCTGCCAATGACTATTTCAGGTAAAGAGGAGTGAATCTGGTCTCTTCCATCATGAATGTTCATAAAATCTATACTTTCATGACGATTAGAATCTAAGTGAAACTTCCTATTTTCAGCAATCGCATTTAACTTCCTTCTAATTTTCTTAATCTTAGAAACCATTTCAACACTATAAGGAAATTTGCGTACCTCCTCTGTGGAGAAGTCATCCAATAAATCATCCGCATCGTAAAATGCTTGTTTGAGTGAATCAACCCAAACTCTAACTTGATTACTCTGAGAGTACTGCTGCTCTGCATCAATAAGCACACCTTGGATTGTTAAAACTGTCTCCTCGAGTTTGTTGAACTCTTCTTTAGCACGCCACCACAGCTTAGCCTCTTTAATGGCTGGCAAAACCAGCTTTGAAGCTACCCTTGTTACAAGGTTGGACAGGAATGCTTCTGCCATTGCTTCTAACAGTAGAGTGGAAAGTAATTGAAAAGGTAGAAGGCACAATTTTGAGAGTGTGAAGGTTGGATATGTAATGGCATTATTTATAACAAAAAAAAAAAAAGAATAATTAATGAAAAGTCACAATTTATTCTTTTTGCATTTGCTGAATGGAGAACCGCGTGGGGTCATATGGAAATTATACTAGCCTTGACTATGAAAGCAAAATATACAGTATTCTTATGATCGCAGTACTGATTTTAAAAAATAACTTAGCCCGAATACCGACTACAACCAATTTAATTATAATGACAATATTACTTATAGCATTAGAAAAATGAACATATTCATATATATGGATCCTTGAAATGCTATAAAGTGATCCAAATTAAAAATATATAGTTTTAATTTTTTTTTCAATTTTTCAGATACTATTTTTCTTCGAGTAAAACAAATTTAAGATATAATAAAAAAATGTCAATAAATAAAAGTTTAATCATCAAAAAATTTCTATTTATTGTAAGGAAAATGCAAATCTCTTTTTAGATAAAAGTAACGGTAGTTACAAATTGATTCAGTAATGAAAAATAAATAAAAATATAAAAAATTATTTTCATATAATAACAATAAATTGCTTTTTTTTAAAAAAAAATAAATTACTTTTTAAAAAAATACCAATTTGAATAGTAAAAATCAGCCCCTTGTTCTTCTAGAAAGACCATGATTGAATGAAATTTGATTTTAAAGGACAAAAAAAAGATTAAAGTCATGTAAAAAAATATAATCAAATTATTCAAAATATTTTAAATTACAATCAAATACTATATATTTTTTAATATTCTTCCTTATCCTTATCTCTCTCGTAATCAAAATATTTAAAAATACAATTAAATATTATAAATATTTTTTTAAGATAAAATTTTTGAAAGTCACTCTATGACCAAAATTATTTTAGAATATTTTAAATTTTAAGAACACTATCGAAAATCTCATTATTTCTCATATTCCTATATATTTTTATATTTATATACAGTTTTAAATCTATAAATAGATAAATTGAACTCGAAAAAATGACGTTGGAATAATTCCTACGGTTGAGAGCACTCAGTGAAATTAAATCCTAAAAATAATACTCTCAAAACTTACTATTATAATTAATAGAATTGTACTTACCTTTTAATAAACAAAAAGAATTATTTAAATTCTCAAAATATTTAATATTTTAAATTTATTAAAGTATATACCACATAAAATTATACAAAAAGTCACGTAAAAGTCGTGTATATTTTTCCTATATATTGAAAAAGGCTTTCTGTTGGTTGGCTAAAGTGAAGTGGCATGTTAGGTGGGCTTTGTGAGGCTTTTGAGCGCGTTTGTTGTGGCCGAATGGTCAAATTCGGGGTGCCTCCTTTCTCACTTTTGTCCTCCGTCCTCGCGTTCTGTTTTGGTTTCTTTTGCTTGACATTAGTGCCTTTTTCTTTTTTCTTTTGCCCTTTTTCCAACAACCCATGTTTGATTTTATCATAAAAAGAATAAAAATCAAAAGATAAACAAAAGAATCCATCAAAATATATAATAGCTTTTCAAAAAGATATTTGTATGAATCTAAATATAATTATAAAATGTGAGTAAAAAAACATCAAATAGTAAACGTAGTAAAAAAAAAAGACATAATAGTTTATAAAGAATAAGACTCATCAACCGCGGCCAAATCTCTCTCCGATTGCCATTAGAATTTTCTTCCCTACTCTTCTTTGAAATACAAAATCAATCATGTAGATATGAAGAGGGGCTGATTCTTGTCTCTTGTGACAGCCACTCCTCATATTTTTAGTTTTATTGCAAATTTTTATAATTTTTTTTATTAAATAAATTATAGATCTATGTCTATTCTGATATAGATTCATATTATTTATATTTCTGCTACTGTTTGTATTTTATTTGCAGCTCGTGTGGAGTTTATAATCTCTCTATTTTATATGTTGTTTTATTTTATTGTTTGCATTTGTTTGGTTTATTTGGATAGGTTGCAATTTGTGGAGAATTTTTCAATTATATGATGATATTTGTCTTTTGGTGCCTGGTAGTACAGCATGTTCTTCCCTTAAATTTAATAGTTTAAATTATTTGTGTTCGTCATAAGCAATTAATTCATGGATAATTATGCTATGTATAGAAGATTTTGGAGAGTTCATCTAATCAACCAATTTTTAACATCTATCCGTTTTCTTTGAGTTTACATTCTATTTTTTATTAGAATTTTTTATTAGATCAGCGAATAATAAATTTTATAGTTTTTATTAGAGTGATCATGTCCTCTCTATAATATTTGTATTAATTTGAAATTTTTTAATAAAATCTTAATATTATCTTAAAAAAAAAAAAGAATAAGACTGTCGGTGTATGAATACACCAAGCCAATAAAAAAAATTTCTTAAAAAAATATTACCACTGTTTTTTTATCTTGTTTTGGGTAGGACAGATATATTTATGACTTACTTATGAACTATGACCAAAATTGAGGCCTAATCTGAATATGAATATCAGTATATAACTATATATCCTATCAAGGCCTTTAGGCAATTAATTAATGGCCCGTACGACTCTTCTCTTCTCATAAAGCTCTACAATCTAGATCCTCAAGAAATGTTGACTCTTTCACTTACGCCCAAAGATGAAAGCAAGTGGGATATCCGCGAAATTTATGTTATCTATATTTATATCTATTTAAAATTTTATTATTTATATTTGTTTTAAATTCATTTAAATATACATTTGAATATTTGAATTTAAACCGTTTAAATTGGTACTATTCATATGTCCAAAATTTCTTTAAATTACTCTCGAAGGTCACAAATAACTATTTGAACTCGAACTTATTTAATATACAATTTTTACTAATAATGAATACAATACCCGTGAGTATCCATTGCCAAACCCATTTTAATATAGCGAGTAATATGTAATAAGTGTCTAAAGATTATACTCATATTTTATCTGTATTCACTACAGACGGATAGTATTTTCATAACATGTATCTGTCCCAAATTCGTTTATAACTATTTATATACTTTTTACACGGATTAGAGTGCAGTGGATACCCTAAAATATCCGCACTACTTCTATTCCTACTTACATAAATCAATAATAAAAGATTAATACTAATTAATTAGCTAGTTGACTTTTTATTTTTATATGGATCTAATATTTTAATAATATGGGATATTGAATTAATTAATTGAACAAAATATGAACAAAATAGACCAATCGGATAAAATTAGGTCAAACATCACAAAAAAAAAACCTCTCGAAAATGAATTAGAAAAAAAAAACAATTGAACAAATTGAGAGAAATCAAAGTGAAAAACTTTTTCGAGGGTTTGATATTGAATCAATAAGAAGAATGATTGATAAAAACCGATCAAAGAATAAATCAATTGAAGAAACAATTATTTATCCGCTATTAGATTTTAAAATAACTGCAATTATCTAATGGGAGATAAGTTCATTCTTTATATAAAATTGAACTTATAATTTATTATAATAATTTCGAAAATATGAACCTCTGCTTTGAAAATCTTCATTGGTGGAATTCTGTGGAAGGATCTTTTTCCATCAGGAATTGCAGATTGCACCATACAGACCATAGATTCAAATTGTCCTCTTTGTACTGAATCTCCTATGAACATCAGTCTTTTCCCTCTCAAAATGTCCAACAGCTTTAGTGGATCAAACCTATGAGATCATACAAGCATTGTCTTGTCATTTGGCACTTGAATTTTTTACTGTAAGAAAACAGAAACAAAAGCAGAAATGACACCGAACAAAGCATAAAAAATTTCAATACCTTGGCAAATTGCATTTCTCAGGCTTCCATCTCCAATTCTGATAAAAAGAATCAGGTCTGCCATTTCTTAGACAAGTAGTCTGTTTAACCAAGTAAGGACAACTCTCTTCTCTATATAAAGGATGGGATACATTATCCCACACCCATTGCCCGTCAAACACATTGCAGCTCTCCTTAAACCGATCTTTAGGCAAAACGAACACTGCCCTTTTGTTATGTTCTTGCCTTCCATTGTACAGTCGGAAAATATAGCTATGGTTGTTCTTTAGATTATCTAAGACTAATCTTGAAATTCCGAGAACGAGAATAGAAGTTAATGCCAAAGGGAAAAGGTACTGAACCCGGCGATCCAATGTTGGTTGGATCATGTTTTAGCTTAGGATGTTAAGTAGAGAATGTGTTTTAGAACTCATTCTTAGAGATGGTTTGTTGATGTAGCTTCAGCTTCAAGTCTATTGAGAAATACTCCATTTATGCAACCACCAGTTGGTAGGTTCTTTTTTTAGTTAACTTGTACATTTAAATGGAATTTAAAAAAAAAAAAAAAAAGAAGTGGGGGAGGGGGGCACATATAATCATTGTTATTAAGTCTGAGAAATGTTTTGAAAGTGGGAAGAAAAATGTATTCCGCATTAACTTTTTAAGCAGCAAAACTAATTAAACGTTATTTTTATAGTCTTCAGGAACACAGCATTTGAACTAAATTTTAAAGTTAAGATGACGCTTTATAAAACATTAACTTCTATAACATTTAACTTTTAGCTTTTTATAAAAAGTTATACCAACTACTTAAACAGTTAAAATGCTACTAACATTTAGCTTTTAGTATTTTATGAAAAATTATATTAACTACTTAAACAGCTAAATGCTACTATTAAAACAGTTAACAGCTATTAAAATAGCTAATTTTACTAAATAATTTATTTTAGTTGGATTTTATTTTAAAATTTATGGATCATTTAGCTTAAAAATCCCTGGAAATTAATAAAGAAAAAAATTGTGTTAATTAATTTCTCTATTATGATTAAAAAATTATTTATTTTCCATCAAATAGGTTGTTGTGGAAGAGGATCAACCTAGATGTTAATAGTCCAAAGACATTAACTTGTGTGACTAGGCCAAGCATCATTTGCATTATAATTATGAAAAAGAAAAACTTACCTATACTCAGTATATGAATTCACGTATATATTATATCAATCACAATTAATGTTTTGATTTAAATAAAAGTAATTGTGGCTATACACTAAAAAAAAAAGATAAAACAGTAATATTCTTTAAAAAAAATTTTAATTGACTTGGTATATGAGACCATCGATATAGTGGGGGTAGACAAGAAATTTGCATTAAAAAGCTAGTGGTTGTGAGGTTAGTTTCATTAATTCCAGTTTAAGTTTGTACATGACTTACGCTTCCTTATACGATCGTTTTGATTCGCGTGTCACAACTCACAAGATTAGGGTGGGAATAGCACATCAAATACACTAAATTGAGAGATAAGCTGTTGGTGATTTAAGCGAGTTCACCATATTCTGCTCTTTGATTGGATTGTGACATTTACCATTTTCATTGAAACATGTTGGACTTACTCATTGGTAAAGGACTCCTTGCCTTTGGTCCTACAAACGTGCCCCTTATTAATTGCTTATGGGAAGTAAACTTTAGGGTTAATTTTTTTTTTAAACAAATTTTGATGGGTTTCATTTTTCGTGTGAGAGTAATTATTTTTTGATTTTTTTTATTTAATATTAAGTGGAATCACGTGTTAGTTTTTATATATGTATTATTCTTTTTTTTTTTTTGAGAAAAACAAATTATTTATATAGAAATTCAAAGATTTTTAAATGAAGAAAAATTTTTGTTTATAACCATTGGTCCAACCAGAACCCTCTCCTAGGGTTTTCTTGCTTTATGCGTGACTAAATGTCTTGCTGAGTGCGTGAATTTCTTAGTGACTAACTAGTTAATGTGGTATATGTTATTATGGGCCTAATACATATATAAATTTTTTACTCAGAAGTTTAGCTGATTCTCCTTACAACCCTTGAATTTTTTGGAATTCGATTATGGTTTTATACTTTTATATTTCAGTAATAAATGTCTCTCTCTAAAATGAAAATTCAATTAGTTAATTCTGCACTTTTATATTTCATTTTAGCAAGGAACGTAGTTACTAATGAAATGTAAAAGTACAAGGTTATTGATTGAATCTCGCAAAGTTCAGAAGCCACGAACAGGATCAGCTAAAAATTTAGGATCAAATTTATACATTGATCCGTTGTTTTGTGTAATGCATGCACTACATACACCATCAGTGGCCTAATCACTCTTGTTTGAACTTTGTTATTTTAATCTTGTGACACCCTTAATTTTTTTTGATTCATTAAACAATTCAATATATAAAATTACACCTATTAAATAGTTAAATTTATAAAATCATTTTATTGAGTACTTCAATTTGTATAATTAGATCAATTAAATACATATTAAATAGTTGAAAAATATTTATTGTTCTAAAAGTTATGCTAATTACACATCAAATCAATATTTTGCATAAAGAACTAAAAAACCATAAATATTAGTGTTATTAGTATGGAATGTTATCAAAATTTACAAATTCAAGTTCATGATAGAGTATTCACAAAGTTTAGGATGTCGTAAGATGAAAATTGCGAAGTTTAAGGGTAAAGTTATGTATGCAGGTCAACAATATGAGTAATTAATTAAGAGTCTAATGCATAATTTTGATCATGTACTTTCGGTAATTATACTGCACTGTCATATTTCAATAATAACACACTTTTATATTTCATTAATAACTATATATGCCCTTCGATAAAATAAAATGCGAAAGTGCATGGTCATGATTGCACCATCGCAAAGTTATTTCATTTTGATAAATGATATATTTATTACTAAAACGTGAAAAAGCAGTGTCATGATTGAACCTCTGCAAAATTTAGAGAATTAAAAGAAGAATCGGTCAAAATATAAGATCAAATTTATAAGCGATTATTAATTAAGAGACAATTTCCTTTTTCCATCCAAAAATCATAATGATCAATAATAAACATTTAATGATTTTATTTCCCTTCAAAACTAATAATTATATTTGCCACCTAATTATCCCTCTAAAATTATATTCCCATTGTTCTCTTTATTTGGAGAAAATTTCAATTTAGAGTGTTCTTTTAATAAAAGAAATTTTACTTGAAATAAAAACTTTGAAAATGATGCAATTGAAGAAAGTATAAAATAACCTCACTTGATCTGAGTCTGCATTAATTTTGCACAACTAATTGTGCACAAGTATAAAATACCATCATCATTTGGATTGTTATCGTATTATCATACGGAGCACCCAATTTCCATGCTAAATGCAAGGTTTGAAGATATTCCTTCTCTCCCAATTTGGCTGACTCAAATTCAGATGTTGTATTTTTCACATATTGCAAATTACAGATTTGTAGATCTTCTCTCAAGTTTAGAGTACGGAGTTCATCAAGCCCACCGCTATGCTTTGAGATGCCATTATCCTTTGCCAGTACAAACATTGGCAAATTCTGAAGTGAAGTCGGTTGACCAAGCCCACATGTCATACTAGTCAAACTCACACATTCTGTAATGGAGAGTTTCCTGAGGTTTACCAACTTTTTCATATGGTTTGGCAACTGCTTAAGCCTTTTACACTTCGTTAGATTTAGAGTTAATAGTTTTTGTAGTTTTGTTATGCTATCAGGAAGGACCTCAATGCCATTATTTTGAGAAAGATCAAGATACCTTATGTGTTTCAGTTTGTTAATGGAAGGAGGCACTCTCTCAATTGCCAAATTGCACAAATACAACACTCTTATTCGTCTTAAACTAGAAAACATTACGTCCAACTGTTCTTCTTTGATCTCATTTATCATTGACCTATTGAATAATAGCAAGGTTCGCACCTTGCTTGCATGAGGTAAGACACTTTTCAGTCGTTCCCATAAGAGAACTTCAGAATCAATGGATAAATGCCGGGTTCTTTCTTTCACATTATGACAATCTGCATATGATTTTAATTGAGTAATCTCCTCTCCAGCTACCACCATAGCCAGATCAGTCATCAAATCTTGCATTTTACATTTTATTATATTACCCAAAGAATCTTCTTCTACATCTTGAAAGAAAGACCTCAATAAAAGATTTTCAAAGTATTGTAAACCTATATCTTCAAGACTTTGCTTTGGATCTGATGCTTTAATATACCCTTGTGCCACCAAGCGATGCACCAAGAGCCTCGCATCAATCCCAATGTCTTTTGGATATAAACTACAATAAACAAAGCAACATTTTAAATGCGAGGGCAGGTTTTTATAACTCAACGTAAGAGTTGGTAAAATACTAGCATCTTCTTCATCTATATTTGCTAGTTCTTTATCTTTGAAGGATCGCCAATCAGATATTGTATTTTTAATATACTGTTGGGAAAATCGCTATTTTTCCGCCCTTCGGACCGGCTTCAAGCAGGAATAAATGAGAAAATAAAATAATAACTGAGAAATTAAAGAGAACACGATAATTTAACGTGAAAAACCACGACCGTTGTCAAACGACAATCAAGAAAAATATTCACTATGCGGCAAATTGTTACAACCACAATTACAAAATATTTTTCTACCCGACACCCTCAAAACACCCCAAATATTTTATACTCCAAGGGATTCCAAAAGACTCCCTGATATAAAACACGTTCAAGTGTTTTTGGTGTGTTTGGAAAGCTAAACATTAGCTTCCTTTTATAACCAAACCACCTACACTCAAATCTCAATCTTCCCGATGTGGAATTGAGTAAAAGTTAATTTTATATTATTTTTTTTTCTTTTATTTTCAACGTTCAACAAAGGAGGCTAACAATCTCCACCTTGAAAATAAAATAAAAAAAAAACACAACATTGTCTGCTACCGACAATCATAATTCTTATCGTCAAGAATTATCATACTCCACCATAAAAGAGTATCGCCACTTGGAACCATTTTACCGACTCCAAGAATTTTCCATCGGCCATGTCGAATCCCGCTAATAGTTTATGGTGCAACCCTCCTGTTGACTTTTCCGAGAGTTCATTAGCCATCGACATATTTTTTCCACCACACACTTTGCATCAACTGTCAACCAATGCCGTGCGCATTTCCGTGGACCAGCTACCAATAATCCGTCCTCTTTCATGGCATCTCAACGGGTAGCAATCATGCCATGAGGACATACATCTCTCAATTACAGAGAGATCACATCATCTCCTTCACCACAGGAGATCACATTGGCAGCAACGACGTTAGAGCTTCTAGCCGAATCATCTCCACCATTTGGGCAATCCTTCCTCACGTGTCCAGTTTGACCACAAACCCAGCAGACAACCTTCCTCTTTCCGGAGCTTTTATTCTTTTTCTTGGTACCGACAAATAAAGCTGAATCCTCATATGATTTATTTTTCATTTCATTCAGTCTTCTCTCCTCAGTAAGGAGCTTACTAACCACATCCGCATACACCACTTCCTTACTACCATATTTCAAAACAGGTTTCATGTGCTCATATGTCGAAGGAAGTGACAGGATGAGTCGGAGAGCTTTATCTTCATCTTCGGTTTGCACTCCAAGAGTTTCTAATTCAGAGACGATGCCATTAAGAACACTCAGATGATCTGACAGCTTTGTACCTTCCGCCATTTTCAACGTATGAAATTGCTCCTTCAAATATAACCTGTTGGATATATTTTTGCCCTGGTACAATTCTTCCAGTTTCTCCCACAACTCCTTTGTCGTGGACAATCCAAGCACATTAGCAAGAACATTTTTTGCTAGACACATGCGAATTTGACTTGCCGCTTTGATATCCAGCTCCTCCCATTCTTCATCGCTAATCTTGGATTTTTCTGAGTCTCCACTACTACTGTCTTTTCCTGAATTCTTTCCGCTGACTGGTTTACCCTTCAAAACCTTATACAGTCCAGACTGAATCAACATGTCTTTGACTTGCACTTGCCACAGTGCAAAATTCATTCTCCCGTCAAATTTCTCAATCTCACATCTCATAGCCGACATGCTTACTTGTGCTTATAACAGTGAACCCAATAATTATTGAAGTAAACCGATTCGGCAATACCCAGGAAAGATCACAATGATCTCCTAGACAATATTACCATTCCACGTAAAATCTCAGTTGGACGGAGGGGTCACAAGTGGTCCCACTTAAAATCCGGCCTTCTAGACAGAAGTTACGTGCACGGTATATTATCAGAATAGAATAACTTCAATAATTATCGTCAGGACATTCACCACCGATACTCAAGCACACCAAAGCAAAGCTCCACCCGCTTCAAGACTTCCAAAACTCCACCTGCTTTTAAAATAAAATAATTTCTAATAACAGTATTTCTGATGTGGAAGATCAGACTAATGTAACACCCCTTCCCGGTCCACCCGTTAACCCGAATGAACCGAGCCGAGACGCTACAATCTGGTTGCACTTATATCTTGTCATGCTGATAGCATACTGTATGCAAAATATGAATATAAACACTCCCAATTACACTCTAAACTTCCAACATCTCCAAGAATCATCATAACACAATAACCCTTTATATAAATATCTTTATATAATTATATAAATCCTCAAAAGCATTTAATATCTAGCAATTAATTTCATTCAGAATCTATATCAAGTTATCATGACCTAATCATATCAACTATAGTAAACTATTTCATCTTCAATCATTTCATAAATATTATTCTTATCATCAACTACTTACACCAAAATAATTACATGTTTCACTTATTTTACAATCACATAAGCTCTAACAATAAAAGAATTATACATGCCATAACTCTTAATACATGCCATAAATCTTAATTCTACATCTCTCAATCTACTATGGCCAAATTAAGCACTTCTGCTTTGATAGTACTCCTCAAGTCTTCAAGTAACAACCACGATCTTCAACCTGCGCGTGATAAAAATCGACGCGCTGAGTATAAAACTCAGTGGTTCTTATACTTTACATACTAAACAAAGTGCGATGGTAACTAACTTCAAATACCAATATCATAAAGCATTGATACTCATAAAATCAGTAAATTTTAACATGAATGTCTCTTTGTAGCAACGAATAAACTTCTAACTCATAAACATAATTAATCTACTTCTCTCATAACTCCTTTACATGAACCTTATATTACACATTATGGTACCATCATGGTCTTACCTGCTGTTCATTGTGTTGTCTGCATGAAATCAATAAATACGTAAGAATACATAACAGTATATGTTCATTGTCTTACTTGCTATTCATTCTGCTGTATGACTTATGCCCTTTTAGTCACATCATATAAGTTATGATTAATAACAACTCATGACTGTATGGCTTCTTAAGAATTACATAACTAAACTTGTGAGCATATATAACATTATACTTTCATAATCTTACCTGATGTTCTTTATGCTGTATGAACTCTGCAACTTTGATTAAACTCAGTGAATATCACAATGAATGAAGAAACGTATAAGCACATACATATGTGGAAATAAATATACATTTACTCGCATATGGAATGTAAGCACACATATCATGATACTGTCATGTTTCACTTGATGATCTTTCTTGCTGTATAGTATACTGTATGATTCATGCAATGTTATGTCAAGATATCTGTATGGCTCCATAAGGTTATAGTGAAACCGAAGTGATAAGATAAACTGTATGAATACTGTAGGCTATAGGCCCCGAACCGGA
Source organism: Jatropha curcas (assembly GCF_041381405.1). Classification (NCBI taxonomy): domain Eukaryota; kingdom Viridiplantae; phylum Streptophyta; class Magnoliopsida; order Malpighiales; family Euphorbiaceae; genus Jatropha; species Jatropha curcas. The sequence continues at coordinate 20,315,263 of NC_143157.1, forward strand.
TTCGCCTATGCCACTGTATGATCTAGTGAGATACTGTCCGCTTTGGTGCCCCTAACCGGATTTGCACCGCACGGTTTAATCATATCCACTCAACGGCCTGTAGCCGGAGTTCCAAACTGTATGAGGCGCAGATCTGCTATCCTATGTCGCGACATAGCCTTATCTACATGGTTTCTACCTAACCTCAATGGAGCTTAAGATTAGCATGTCAACAATGTAACACAATAGCACATAAATGGTTTCATAACGTCATCGTTCATCATTTTGATTTGATTTCACATCATATGAATGCTTGTATGTTGTTTTAATCCATGTTCTTATGTTGTATTTTTGTTGTAAAATGATTGGATGCATGCATGTTGAGCAAAGGAATGTGATTACATAGCAATTGAAAGGCAAAAGAGTGTCACAGCACAAGTCGCGACCGCGTATGTGAAAGTCGCGAGCGCGACTTGTGCATCCTGAGAGTCAGTGTGTTTCTGGCTGAAGTCGCGACCGCGCAGCACAAGTCGCGAGCGCGAGATGAAGTCGCGAGCGCGCTTGTGTGATTCGCGAGCGCGAGATGCGCACACTGAGAGTCAGAGAGTTTCTGGCCAAAGTCGCGACCACGCATGTGATCCTCGCGAGCGCGAGTTGTGCAATTGAGAGTCAGAGAGCTACCTGACTCAAGTCGCGACCGCGCAATGGGAAGTCGCGAGCGCGACGTGCTTTCCAGCATGCGCGAGCGCGCGACGTGATTCTGTGCAGTCTGTATTCTTTTGGCCATAACTCTCAATATCCAACTTCAAATTGAATGATTCAAAAACCCACGTAAAGCTAACACATAGAGAAACAAATAACTCTTCTATGACACTTCCTAATTCCATCATTGAATAAGGTCAAAATCAAGATGAAGTTGCTGGTAAAATTTCCCGCAAACTCTGTTTCCACTTCATATATTCATCCCCTGTTTTCACTTCCTTCCCACTTCTTTCATTCAACAATAATCAACACATGATCTCATGAACAACACTCCCTACAATTTTTCATGCAAAGAACATGGGAAATAACAAGAGATATCAAACCTTGGTTTCAAAAAGCTGGGACTCTGTTTTAGCTTCTCTTTTCTGCAACTTTTGAACTTTCTTCTCCTATACACAAGAATTCTCATAACTCATCTCCAATATAACTCAATGAAATAGGAAATAACATCACACTTCAAGGAATTTTACTTACTTGCAGTTGACTTAATGCTTAACTATGTTTGAAGAGTGAAAGGAAAAGAGCGGGACAAGTAAGAGGAGAATGATAAACATGAAAATAGAAACTTGAACTGATAAGAACAGGTAGTCTCTAGAAGACGTGAGTTGGCTGTGTAACATAGCTAATTGGTACCTCAAGTATACAAAGGCTACAACTTCATACCCAAGCTGTATGTTTTGATGCAAACAAGTCCAAACTTTACATTCACATAAGTCCACTTATACTCTCATTCTACCCCAACAAGATTTGATTCAACCCAACTCAACTTACTTCTATGAAATGACTCAACTCAACTCACTAGGATGTTACAACTAAGCCGCAACCACAGAGCATACTTATAATTACAAGAAATTATTTTAACACTAAAAGCTCCGCCTAACAACTAGGCTCTGATACCACTTGTTGGGAAAATCGCTATTTTTCCGCCCTTCGGACCGGCTTCAAGCAGGAATAAATGAGAAAATAAAATAATAACTAAGAAATTAAAGAGAACACGATAATTTAACGTGAAAAACCACGACCGTTGTCAAACGACAATCAAGAAAAATATTCACTATGCGGCAAATTGTTACAACCACAATTACAAAATATTTTTCTACCCGACACCCTCAAAACACCCCAAATATTTTATACTCCAAGGGATTCCAAAAGACTCCCTGATATAAAACACGTTCAAGTGTTTTTGGTGTGTTTGGAAAGCTAAACATTAGCTTCCTTTTATAACCAAACCACCTACACTCAAATCTCAATCTCCCCGATGTGGAATTGAGTAAAAGTTAATTTTATATTATTTTTTTTTCTTTTATTTTCAACGTTCAACAAAGGAGGCTAACAATCTCCACCTTGAAAATAAAATAAAAAAAAAACACAACATTGTCTGCTACCGACAATCATAATTCTTATCGTCAAGAATTATCATACTCCACCATAAAAGAGTATCGCCACTTGGAACCACTTTACCGACTCCAAGAATTTTCCATCGGCCATGTCGAATCCCGCTAATAGTTTATGGTGCAACCCTCCTGTTGACTTTTCCGAGAGTTCATTAGCCATCGACATATTTTTTCCACCACACACTTTGCATCAACTGTCAACCAATGCCGTGCGCATTTCCGTGGACCAGCTACCAATAATCCGTCCTCTTTCATGGCATCTCAACGGGTAGCAATCATGCCATGAGGACATACATCTCTCAATTACAGAGAGATCACATCATCTCCTTCACCACAGGAGATCACATTGGCAGCAACGACGTTAGAGCTTCTAGCCGAATCATCTCCACCATTCGGGCAATCCTTCCTCACGTGTCCAGTTTGACCACAAACCCAGCAGACAACCTTCCTCTTTCCGGAGCTTTTATTCTTTTTCTTGGTACTGACAAATAAAGCTGAATCCTCATATGATTTATTTTTCATTTCATTCAGTCTTCTCTCCTCAGTAAGGAGCTTACTAACCACATCCGCATACACCACTTCCTTACTACCATATTTCAAAACAGGTTTCATGTGCTCATATGTCGAAGGAAGTGACAGGATGAGTCGGAGAGCTTTATCTTCATCTTCGGTTTGCACTCCAAGAGTTTCTAATTCAGAGACGATGCCATTAAGAACACTCAGATGATCTGACAGCTTTGTACCTTCCGCCATTTTCAACGTATGAAATTGCTCCTTCAAATATAACCTGTTGGATATATTTTTGCCCTGGTACAATTCTTCCAGTTTCTCCCACAACTCCTTTGTCGTGGACAATCCAAGCACATTAGCAAGAACATTTTTTGCTAGACACATGCGAATTTGACTTGCCGCTTTGATATCCAGCTCCTCCCATTCTTCATCGCTAATCTTGGATTTTTCTGAGTCTCCACTACTACTGTCTTTTCCTGAATTCTTTCCGCTGACTGGTTTACCCTTCAAAACCTTATACAGTCCAGACTGAATCAACACGTCTTTGACTTGCACTTGCCACAGTGCAAAATTCATTCTCCCGTCAAATTTCTCAATCTCACATCTCATAGCCGACATGCTTACTTGTGCTTATAACAGTGAACCCAATAATTAGTGAAGTAAACCGATTCGGCAATACCCAGGAAAGATCACAATGATCTCCTAGACAATATTACCATTCCACGTAAAATCTCAGTTGGACGGAGGGGTCACAAGTGGTCCCACTTAAAATCCGGCCTTCTAGACAGAAGTTACGTGCACGGTATATTATCAGAATAGAATAACTTCAATAATTATCGTCAGGACATTCACCACCGATACTCAAGCACACCAAAGCAAAGCTCCACCCGCTTCAAGACTTCCAAAACTCCACCTGCTTTTAAAATAAAATAATTTCTAACAACAGTATTTCTGATGTGGAAGATCAGACTAAGCCGCAACCACAGAGCATACTTATAATTACAAGAAATTATTTTAACACTAAAAGCTCCGCCTAACAACTAGGCTCTGATACCACTTGTTGGGAAAATCGCTATTTTTCCGCCCCTCGGACCGGCTTCAAGCAGGAATAAATGAGAAAATAAAATAATAACTGAGAAATTAAAGAGAACACGATAATTTAACGTGGAAAACTCCCCAAGTAGAGAAAAACCACGGCCGTTGTCAAACGACAATCAAGAAAAATATTCGCTATGCGGCAAATTATTACAACCACAATTACAAAATATTTTTATACCCGACACCCTCAAAACACCCCAAATATTTTATACTCCAAGGGATTCCAAAAGACTCCCTAATATAAAACACGTTCAAGTGTTTTTGGTGTGTTTGGAAAGCTAAACATTAGCTTCATTTTATAACCAAACCACCTACCCTCAAATCTCAATCTCCCCGATGTGGGATTGAGCAAAAGTTAATTTTATATTATTTTTTTTTTCTTTTATTTTCAACATTCAACAAAGGAGGCTAACATATACAATAGCCGTCCTATTGCTCTTATAGCTAAAGGAACCCCAGCACATTTGGCTACAATCTCCCTTCCAACTAACTCATGTTCTTGGGTTTCCACTTTCCCTTGTTTGAAGGCCATTTGTTTGAACAAAGACCAAGATTCCTCCTCACTTAGACTTCGTAATTCATAAGTTAAATTTGATCTAATTCTGTATGCAACAGTTCGAAGACGTGTGGTCACTATTGTTCTACTTCCACTTGCACCTCCAATTAACAAATCCCTCAAGCGAAACCATTTTTCATAGTTCTCATTCCATACGTCATCCAACACTAGCAAATATTTTTTGCCGTTTAATTTTTCATGGTGAAGATTTTTCAAGGTATCCATTTCACAAATTTTTACAGGTTTTTCACCAAGAATAGATTCTATAATCTTTTAAACTATTGCTTTGACATCAAAATTATCAGAAATGCATACCCATAATTTTAGTTCAAAATACACTTTCTCATCGTTAAAGACGAGTTGAGCTAGTGTTGTCTTCCATAGACCTCTAATGCCCACTATAGAAACAATCAGCACATTTTCCGAGACCAGTGGATCTAGTTTTGTCTCCCCTTCTGACGTATTTCCATCAAAATTGGAAGACAAAAGAAACTGTATCATTTCATCTTTGTCATCTCCTCTGCCAATGACTATTTCAGGTAAAGAGGAGTGAATCTGGTCTGTTCCATCATGAATGTTCATAAAATCTATATTTTCATGACGATTAGAATCTAAGTGAAACTTCCTATTTTCAGCAATCGCATTTAATTTCCTTCTAATTTTCTTAATCTTATAAGCCATTTTAACACTATAAGGAAATTTGCGTACCTCCTCTGTGGAGAAGTCATCCAATAAATCATCCGCATCGTAAAATGCTTGTTTGAGTGAATCAACCCAAACTCTAACTTGATGACTCTGAGAGTACTGCTCCTCTGCATCAATAAGCACACCTTGGACTGTTAAAACTGTCTCCTCGAGTTTGTTGAACTCTTCTTTAGTACGCCACCACAGCTTAGCCTCTTTAATGGCTGGCAAAACCAGCTTTGAAGCTACCTTTGTTACAAGGTTGGACAGGAATGCTTCTGCCATTGCTTCTAACAGTAGAGTGGAAAGCAATTGGAAAGTTAGAAGGCACAATTTTGAGAGTGTGAAGGTTGGATATGTAATGGCATTATTTATAACAAAAAAAATGAATAATTAATGAAAAGTCACAATTTATTCTTTTTGCATTTGCTGAATGGAGAATATAGCAAAAGGGAAAAACGTAGACGAAGAAGAGAAGAGCATATGATATTTTATTCCTTTTTTTGCTTTGAGAATCAAATTCCAACAGTGGCTAATGATCATAGATAGCAAAGTGAGGTATTCATGACCTTTAAACTGGGTAATATATAGTAAGCTTATGCAAGAAGATAATCAATTCAGTGGCGGTGGATGGATCAATATCAATTATGAGAAATCCACCGATCTACATGTGTAGTCTACGATGCACGAAGATTTAAGTAAAAAAAAAGGTTCTGGTACCGTGTTAGATTCGATTATTTTTTTTATTTGATTAATTTCGGATATTTCGATGACATTTTAAGAATTCTTCAATCACTTCTTGCACACTTGTAAAAGTTTATAAAATTTTTAAATAAATTTATTAGCAAAAATTTTAAATTGTAGTCAAAAATATAATTAGATAAATATTATATACTTAAAATAAAAAATTATAACATATATAAGAACAAAAAAAAAAAAATCTTAAATCATTATGTAGGGTTTATAACATATATAAGAACACTTAAAGAATCAGACACAGAATAAGAATCATCTGCAAGGCTGTAACAAGCAGTTTCCATCTTTTGGGCAGACCTATGCTCCTCTTCATGAACTGAAGTTGCAGGTGACACCTCACCCATAGAAACATAAGCATTTTCACCATTAGAATGAACGAATTCATTGGATAGCGATACATGTAATGACTTTTTCTCCTCAGGAGAAACACGAGCACTTTCGTGAGTGGAATCAATGAATTCACCAGGTTTTGATGCATGGAGTGGTTCTTTCTCTTCAGGAGCAATTAACTCCAAACCCTCGGGTATATTGGACTTCTCCAATACTGTATTTTCTTCTGTGCTCAAATCAGAGATTTTATTTGTTGAAATATCATCAATTTTTCCTGGACCTGGTGTGCCCAAATCATATGTCAAACATCGTTGATGTTTCCTGGATCAGAGTCAAATGCTGTCCCCTCAAGGGAACCCATGGGAGTTGCAGTAGTTGATTGATTTACAAAGTGGTGTCCACTCAACGTATTACTGGGCTGATTCCTCACATCAAAATCACTGGGCTCTGCAAATGACTGCTTTATGGGATCCAACGTCCATGATCTGCCTCAATACCAATCATAGATTTAATATAGGTACCAACAACAGCATTTCCTATTATAGCCACTGCTTGAGCCTCACATATTACGGGATCAACTATAGGAGGAATAATATCTTGAACAACATCGCAAAACTTTTTCATGCTCGCGCCCACAGTGTGCCCCTGGTTTTCAACATATCTAACAGTATTCTGTAAAAGAAGCAGCTCTCGCACAGGGGAATTGCAAAATCAAGTTTGAGGATCTGATATATGCAGGAATGCACTTACCAAGAACATAATCTACAATTGTGATGCAAGGATGTTGATGTATATTTATGTGTATGAGTGAGTGTATTCACTCATTCATGTAAACGTGAGCAGATACTTCTCAAGAAGAACAGCTAAAACAAGTGGAAAACGCTTATATCCAGGAGATAAAAGAATGATAAAATAAAAAAATAAAAAAAAAAAGAAAAGAGAAGAATGATATCTGGCTCACAATGCTATCCACTTCCTGGCACATTGTTTCAAACCTCTGATAAATGTTCCCAACCCAGGCAATACCTTTAGATTTTAACTCCATTATAAATATGTATTACGCTCAAGAAAATTGAGCAGAACCCGCTTAGAGAACAAGATACAAATTCCAAGTTCAGGACAACAATTTTAACCTGCACAAGAACAACTTTAGGCTAAATGAAAGAAAGAAATTTTTTAATAATTTTGAAAGTGGAAGAATTTCTCTGTGCACAAGAATTTTTTTTCTTGAAAATTGAAATATTTAAAACATATAAATTCTCAGAATCTGTCTTCTAGTTAAAAATTTAAAACCACAACATAACAATCAAAATAGAGTGTGTTGGATATCAGTGCACTGATAAACTCCAAGATTGATTAATAATTTATAACACCAAATAATAATAACGGGAAAGGCAAACAAAATAATACTATCACAAAACATCAAATAAAATTATATTAATAAGAAGCAAACTTTCACAAAACTTAAGAAAAGAATTACTTACTTGCTTGTTGGGCACATATAACACAAATGAACTAGTCTATTTATACTAGTGAAAAGGTGGTGGAGATCTAAAAAATCTTAGACTAATAATTATTTTTTATTTTAGTATCTAGATCTTTCTCTAATAATATCTAAATTTTTTCTTTCTAATTAATTTTACCACAAATGATATAGATTTTTATTTTGGAAGATTCTAGGCACCAATTATTAAATCCTAGCAAACTAGTTATCTAGAAAATTCTAGCTTATGACAAAGAAGTAGGTGATGAATTTTCTAAATTAATCGGTGATATCAATAGATAGTTGGTTTAATTTGCATTCTCTTCAGTCACTTTATGCAGTTGGCCTCATCAGTACCACATGCATGCATACATACATACATGAAAATCAAAATCATCAATCCATACGAGATGACTCAAAACTCTTCTTTTTTTTTTTCTTGAAAATAAAATTTCCCTCTTTATGCATCCATTATACTGTATAACATAAAAGAACACAAAAGGCAATCACATAATAAAGCTTAACATAAAAGAGGGCAGTAGGAATATATAAAAAAAATACAGTCTTCCAACAAAAGGTAGAGAATGAAACTCAACTGATAAACCATACAATTAGCATCTATAACCCAACACATTAAGAGGAAGATTACTGGGAAAGATAAGAGTAAATTACCGGAAATTACGGGTGGGCAGTGATGATCATCGCTGGAAAGCTTGGCATAGCTAACTCAAACAGCGGGGTTTTGATAGAGAGGAAGAGACGGAGGAGGTTTTGGAACGAAGAGGATTTAAAAATAGGGTATTATGGCTGTTTCTGGCTTGTAATTTCCTAATCATTACTGGGTGTTATCGATGTTTTGTTCCTAAAACTATTAGGCGTTTCACGAACGGTTCGTCGTTCATTATCTCAGTTCATAATAATTCTCCCTCGAATTATGTCACCTTTTTTCTCACGTGTCGTTCAGACCTGAGTTTGGAGTTCATGACTACCCTACCCTACCGGTTTAGAAGTGTTTTTTTTTTTTTTTTTTTTTTTTTTTTTTGACGAATCAAACCCTTTAATTTGCAGAAGTTATCTCTAAATTTAACCATGTTTTGCCTGTCAAGCTGATCGATATGGTTCGAATTATCACTTTGACCTATGGATAAGTAAGTTTCGATTTTAACTGAATATTCAAACTGAACCGATGCTATTTAGTTTGATTGAGTTTGACTTATCAATAAAATTAATTCGATTTGATTAATTACAAATGTAAGTTTTAATTTTTAATTTTGACTCGGTATTCTATAAATTGAATAGACCAAATAACCATAAAATTAGAGGTTAATCAATTCAAATTAGAAAATCGAACTTCTCAATCAATTTGATTTGATTTTTCTAACTAAATTATTTTCTTTTAAAAAATAAAAATTGACTTGATTGTTTCGCTTTGGTTCTATTTTTATGAAGAAAATTAAATTTATTTTATTTTTATTTATTTACTCAATTTGATTAATTCGAATTCTATATTTAAATAAATTGGGGCGATTCAATTGAATTGAATGCTCGTCCATTACCTTCATCATGTCCTTGCAAACAATGTTGAGTCCATAAAATTTTTTTCTTAGGGTTAGCAAATGAATGGATCCCTTATTCACTAAGCTAGATGCTGTATACCTGCAAAAGAAAGTAACACCAGGAATATTATCACTTAAATTTGCTTAATTAAGATTCCATTTGTGTTTGAAAAATAATTTATTTTGAAACATATTATTTGATTGACTGGTAGACAAGATTTGGAGAACAATAAGATTGATTTATTATTATTATTATTATTATGAAGGAACCACAAGTCTTTAAGTTGGTGCTGTTACCGCATAAGTTTTTGTTGTTTCTTACTGCTTCAAATGGAGCCACAAGAAAGGCTTTAGTGTGTTTCCAACAAAATTAGTTAGTCCTGTAATTGTTAGTTATTTGAGTAGCTTTTCATAAAACGCTAAAACATTAAATGTCACATGAGTTAACTTTTTATAGAACACTAGTTTAATATCTAAAAGCTAATTCAAATGCTGTGTTATCGAACACTAAAAAATAACGTTTAGCGTTTTTACCGGTTAAAAACAGAGTTGAGCGTTTAAACTAAATATATTATTGTTAAAGTTGACAAATATATAGGGATATATTCCAAAATCTTAGATATATTTCCTATGAGTTGGTTTCTCTCAAGATAGAGTCTTAACTGTACAAACAATAAAGGAGAAAAGAAATGATTGTATATTTTTTCATATCAAAATGATACAAGCAGTAAGGTATTTAAAGCAAATACAACAGATAAGAATTCTTATAACTAAGGGAAACACAATTTGAATAAATCATAATAATACAAAAATCACGGTAACAAATCACTTTGAAGAGGTCCTCCATTATCATAATCTTTGACCAAGACTTATAGCTTAACAGCCCCCCTCAAGCTGAAGACGGCGAAGGCATAAGTCGAAGCTTGTCTCGATGTCGTAAAAACAGATGCGACCCCAAAGACTTGGTCATAATATCGACAATTCGATCTTGGCCAGAAATAAATTTGATTTGAATCCAGTTACGCTAGACTTGATCTCTTACAAAATGGAAGTCAAGCTCAATATGTTTTGTAAGAACATGGAAGACAGGATTAGATGACAAGTAAATAGCTCCAATGTTGTCACACCATAGTGTTGCAGGTGAAACATTAAAACCGAGTTCAGACAGTAATGATAATAGCCACATAATCTCAGAGGTAGCATGAGCAATAGATCGATACTCACTTTCTGTTGAGGAGCGAGAAACAGTTGATTATTTCTTAGAAGACTAGGAAATTAAATTGGTGCCGAGATAAATAGCATAACCAGAGGTTGATTTTCGGTCATCAGGGCAACCAGCCCAGTCACTATCTGAAAAGCATTGTAGGGAAATTGGAGAAGTATTGGAGAAAAACAAACCCATAGAGGCAGTCCCATGTAAGTAACGCAATAAGTGTTTGGCAGCAGTCCAATGAACCTGCGTGGGTTGATGCATAAACTCTGCAAGTTTATTAACTATAAAAGATACACCAGGCCGTGTGAGAGTAATATACTGCAGAGAACCAATTAACTGCCGATATTGTTCCCCATCAATCAAGAGTTCACCATCATGTTTAGATAAGGAGACATTAGTAGCCATAGGAGTAATGGTAGGCTCATTATCAGACATGCAAAATTGATGCAGTAGATCACGGATATATTTATGTTGAGATAAAATAATACCCATTGGTGTTGAAAACACCTCAATACCCAAGAAATAGTGAAGCCGACCAAGGTCTTTGACAGGAAATACCGACTTTAAAGCTTGAAGAAAATAGCTGAGCTTGGTAGAATCAGAGCAAGTCAGCAATATATCATCAACATAAATTAAAATAAAACATTGAATATTGCCTTCTTTGTAAATAAATAAAGAAGTGTCAGGTTTAGAAGCATGAAAACCATGCTTCAATAAAAAAGTACTCAACCGTTGAAACCAAGCTCGAGGGGCCTGCCATAATCCATACAATGATTTTTGTAATTTGCAAACATAATCCGGATGATCCGAATTAATAAACCATGACGGTTGAGCCATGTATATATCTTCATCAAGATATCCATGCAAGAACACATTAGATATGTCCAATTGCCGTATCTGCCATTTAAAAGCAATAGCAAGAGACAAAACAGTGCGAATTGTGGTGGCTTTGACTACCGGACTGAAAGTCTCATTGTAATCAATCCCAGGTTGCTGAGAGAACCCTTTGGCAACCAAACGTGCCTTGTAGCGCTCAATATCCCCATTAGCCTTTCGTTTGATACAAAAAAGCCATTTGTTGCCCATAATATTTATATGAGGAGGACGTGGAACCAATTTCCATGTATGATTTTATAGAAGAGCATTTATTTCACTTTCCATGGCTTGTCGCCATTGGAGATACTGTTGAGCTTGATTATAAGTCCTAGGTTCATGAGATAAATAATCAAGTGTAGCTGTAGAGATGAAAGCTTGGCGTTTTTATCGGATGGATGGGCGAAGTCGCATTGGGTGAGTGCGAGGTGGATTTTGTTGTGGAAAGTGAGACGAGATGTCAACAACAAGATCAATGGCAGGTTGGTTTTGCGCATTATAAGGGATGATTTGATTTTGTGGAGAAACAGGTTACGTGGAATGGGAAGTCTGGTTATCATGATTGGCTAATATAGGCGAAAGAGTGTGAGATGGTAATGTATTTGTTGAAGAATGGGACTCTGCAGAAGAGACCGCATTAGATAAGGTCATACCTGAATTATCTTGAGGTTCCAAGTGAGATGGTATTTGATTGCTTAACGTAAGCCAAGGCATGATAGGTGGTGGAGAACTTTTAGGAACAGATAATTGAGACCTAATAAATCTAGACGGATCAAACTTTACATGACGAGCTAGGTAGACCCGATTGGTTGTAGGATCAAGACAGCGGTGAGCACAATGCGAAGGACTGGTTCCTAAATAAATGCAAGGAATTGATCAAAAGGAAAATTTATGACGTGAATATGGCCTAAGAAACGGAAAAATTGTGCAACCAAAAGGATTTTGTACAAGATAATTAGGAGAAGACTTATACAAGCATGAAAATAGACTTTTATTTTGTAGAATGGGTGATGGCAGAATATTTATAGAATTGACACTATGTTCAGTTGCATAATTCCAGTATCGTAAGGGTAGGTTAGCATGAGAAAGTAATGTAAGTGTGGTGTCAATGACATGGCGAATTTTTCTTTCGGCAGTACCATTTTGTTCATGGGTGTATGGACATACTATCCTATGAATTATACCATGTTGCTGAAAATATTTATGTAACCGTTGATACTCACCACCCTAATCCGAATGGAATGCTAATATTTTTTACTGAAATTGTCGTTCAACAAGAGATTGAAATTGAAGAAACACATTATAGACTTCACTTTTATTTTTCAATAAATAAAGCCATGTAAACCTTGTGAAGTCATCAATAAATAACACAATATATTTATTACCGAAACTAGACATAATAGGGGCAGGGCCCCAAACATCAAAATGAATAATTTGAAAAGGATTCGTACTTTTGTGTTCAACAAAAGCTAACGAAAGCCTAGACAATTTTCCTAAATTGCAAGCAGAACAAGGATTAAACTGAAAACTAGAGCAAGGTAACTTAAAGTCTTTTATTATTTTTCGACACTGTTCGATGATGAGGATGACCCAAGGCAGAATGCCAATCAGAAAATGAGGGAATGGTGGCTGTCATGGCAGTTTTGAGAGGTGACTTTAGAGTGTAGATACCATCTTCACTTGGTCCCTGCAGAAGAGTCTTCCTGGTGACCTGATCTTTTACAATAAAACAATGAGGCCAAAACTCAAAATAACAATTATTGTCAGTAGAAAATTTTTGCACAGATAAAAGATTCTTGACAATTTTGGGAACACAAAGAGTATTTTTTAAAAGAAGTGGACCATTAGCAGATGGAATTGTAACCGTACCAGTGTAAGAAATTGGTAAACCCACACCGTTTCCAACATGAAGCGGATCATTTCCATGATATTCAGTGGCAGGGCTTAAAGACTGAATATCAAGTGTGACATGAAAATTAGCTGCTGTGTCAGGATGCCAATGATTCATGGATGATGAAGTAGTGGAGTAATTTGCCAATGGGGTTGAAGGAGGGTAGCAATTCATTGGTGAAGGTGGTGGATCATAAGGTGAAGGTGCTGGATAATAATGGGAATAATTTGCCATGGGTGGTGGGTAGCTGGGCTGATTTTGAGTTGGTCGAGAAGTTTGATTCGATCGTTGGTAACGATGACGGCATTTGTCGACAGTATGATTTCGATACCCACATATTTGACAAGGACCCTTGGGTTTCTTTTGCCCATTTGAATTGACAGTTGGTGTTGGAAGCAAGGGAGGAGAAGAATTATTTGGGATTTGGCGAGAAGCCATATTAGCTTGAGGTGGTTCATGGCAACTCTTTAGAAGAATTTCATGAGCAATAAGTTGTCCATGAAGCTCATGAAACGACACAGGTTCAGGTCGCAGATTTAAGGCAGTAATTATTTTGTGATATTCGGCGCCAATATTTCAATGGCGTTAAATTCAGCTGTAGAAAGGGGTCTACCAACAGCATGTAATTCATCTTTGAGTGCGTTGGCACGTTGAAGATAATTGGTGATGGAGAGATCATTTTTCTTAAACTCTTGGAGTTCAATGTGAATTTGCAGCTGACGATTTTGAGAAATAGAGCCGAAAGCCTGTGCTAAGGCTTGCCACACGGCTTGGGAAGAATTTAACCCAATAATATAAGAGAAAACATCTTCAGTAAGGGAGGAATGAAGCCATGACTGTAAAATTTGGTCTTGTTTGAACCAAGTTACATATTCAGGATTAGGAATATCAAGATCTGTATTAGTCGGGGATTTAATTGTTTGAGGGGGGTGGAGAAGAACCATCAATAAGATGATTCATATTATGATAGTTGGGAAGTGGCTGAAATTGAGTTTTCTAGGCCAGATAGTTGTTGTGTTTGAGTTTACCAGAAAAGGAATGTTGGGCAATGGTTGGGTGGGAAGAAATTAAACTTGGATTTTGATTTGCGGTGTCAGCCATTGTGGCTCTGATACCATGTACAAACAATAAAGGAGAAAAAGAAATGATTGTATATTTTTTCATATCAAAATGATACATGCAGTAAGGTATTTAAAGCAAATATAACAGATAAGAATTCTTATAACTAAGGGAAACACAATCTGAATAAAACATAATAATACAAAAATCACGGTAACAAATCACTTTGAAGAGGTCCTCCATTATCATAATCTTTGACCAAGGCTTATAGCTTAAAATTAACAAGCTGTTGCAATTTTGAAGGCCATTTGGGATGCGACCTCTAAAATCATTTCCATATGCCATATGGTAGGTGACGTCCCAATCTATTGTAATATATTTGTAAACTTGATAGTTTTGTCAAGTTTCCAGTTACAAGGAGTAGCATTGATTAGAGACCAAGAAGACAAGATAAATTGACTCTAAATAAGCTGTAAAAGAGCCGAGTCGAACTTTAATGAGTTGGAGCTCGACTCAATAGGAATATACTCAAGCTCGAGTTTGGCTTGAGTTCGTTTCAAGCTCGAAAATCTAAGCTCAAGCTCGGCTCGTTTAAAAATAGCCAAGCTCGAACTCGATTCGGGCTCGGCTCGATAAGCATAAATGAGTAAAGCTCGAGCTTGAAATATATTAATCAAAATGACGTCGTTTTAATGTAAGTTTTAATTGATTTTGGCTCACGAGTTAACTTGAGAGCTCGGCTCGATAAAGTTAGCTCGTGAGCTAATGATCCAAGTTTGAACTTAGCTCGATAATCTTATCGAACGAGCTCAAGTGAGCTTTTACTGAGCCGAATCTCAAATAGTTCATAAGCGGTTTGTTTCGTTTACAGGCCTAGCTTTTTGTTTCAAGACTAGCTTTCCACTTTTAGAAGGGCATTTGCTTGAGTTTGAATAGCAGCAGCAGAAGCAAAAGCAAGGACATGGAAAGATAATATAATTAATAACATAGTAGTAAGTGAGAAGAACAAAATAAGGAAATGAAAGCAAATTTTCAAAAGAAAACAATATAAATAAAAATATATATTTTTCTCAAAAATAGCTATAAAAAGTAAGAAATAAAAAAGGTTGCCATGGTGATGAAATAATTAGTTAGAAATTGCAATGCTTAAGAACTATTCATTTATTTATTTTAGTTTTAAATAAAACAATGATGTCATTGTTTGGCTTTTCCATAATTTTATAATGTATCAAAAAGTTCTATAAAGTTTTAAAGTTAAAATAAAACTACTTGCTTTCAAATTATTAATTTAACTAGATAAAGACCTGTGCAACTAGTTACTCATTATTAGTATATTTTACAGTTTGTATAATTAAAATGTATAAATTATAATTAATACATACTCCCTTCGTCCATTTTATTTGCTTGCATTTCTTTTTTGAATATTCAAAATGTTTGCAAGATTTCTAAATTTAGAAATGTAAATAATTACTCGTTCCGTAATACCCTTTATGACTGTTGATTAAATGAATGACTTTTATTAATATATTAATTAGTTAAGATATTAATAAGCTTACATCAAGCATTTATTCAAACAATTTAAGTGTAATAAGCTTACATCATAAATGAATATACAACCTTGAGCTTCTTTTAAAAAATATAAAACATGAGCTACAAAATTCTTTATTCATATATAAATTAAGATCATAGATGAATTTTAAATAAGATGTACACATGAACAATAATAAAGGATTAGCCAGTTTGGCCATCTTGAAGCAAAAGCTCTCCTAATTTGATTTCAGAAAATGGCTTTGTTAATGGATGCCATTTAGCAACTAGTTTTGAAGAAACTTGTTCCATGGTTGGCCGAGATTGAGGATTCATACTCAAACATGCAATTGCAAGTTTGGAAACATAAATCAAGCCTTCAGCATCTCTTTTTTGAGAAATTTGTAGGCATTGGTCAATCACATCTTTCCATAGGGTTTGCTGGTTCGTTGCTGCTGAAGATGACAAAAGAGATGAAATGAAATCTCCTGGATGTGTTCCCATTATTATCTCCAGTGCTACCACACCAAAGCTATAAACATCACATTTTTCATTGACTACCATTGTGTAAGCTAGCTCTGGAAAAATTTCCAATACACCCATTAGTTTACAATAATGATAATGGTGCAAAATATGTCAAATACATATATTTTAGACTGATTAAAATGTCAAGGTGTTTACCTGGAGCTGTGTATCCAAATGTTCCGGCAAATGCAGTCCAATTTGATGTATCGGGCATCAAGAGCCTTGCTGTACCGAAATCAGAGACATGAGCTTCTAATTCTGAATCTAGTAGGACATTGTTGCTGGAAAGGTCTCGATGAATAATTGGAGGGAAGCAATCATGGTGCATATAAGACAATGCACTGGCTATTCCTCTAACAACATTTAGCCTTTTACTCCAATTTAACTCCTTTGCTTGTTCTTTATCACATAATATCTTTCTCAAACTTCCTCTTTCTATGAAGTTATAAATCAAAAATGAGTGTTTAGCATGAGAACAAAATCCATATAACTTCACAATGTTCCGATGGCGAATGTTTGTCAGTGCAACAATCTCATTTTCAAATGCTTTCACATTCAACATCTCATCATTCTGTGACAGGTTATGAAGTTTCTTCACAGCAACCACTCTACTCGTTGGCAACACCGCTTTATAGACAACTCCATACCCTCCCACTCCAATACAATACTTAGAATCAAAACCTTCTGTAGCCTCGATAATGTTTTCATGTTGTAGATCTTTATTTGGGCTCCATATTGCATGAACACCTTCCTCACTACTTAATTTGGCTTTTCTCCTTATACTTCTTCGACGGAAAATGAAAAAACATCCTATGAAGAGAAAGAACAGAAACAAACTGGCGGACAAGATTGGAAGAACAATATGTTTGATTACTTTTATGTCTTTTTTTCCTATGGTTTTTTTTATTATGAAGGAATCACAAGTCTTTAAGTTGGTGTTATTACCGCACAAGTCTTTGTTGTT
Organism: Jatropha curcas; assembly: GCF_041381405.1. Taxonomy (NCBI): domain Eukaryota; kingdom Viridiplantae; phylum Streptophyta; class Magnoliopsida; order Malpighiales; family Euphorbiaceae; genus Jatropha; species Jatropha curcas. Next base: position 20,332,423 of record NC_143157.1, read on the forward strand.
TCTCAGTGCTTCAAATGGAGCCTCATGGAAAGCTTTAATATTAGGAATCTGGCCCTTTAACTTGTTATAGGATATATCCACCAATGTTAAGCTTATCAAGTAACCAAGAGTAGTTGGAATAGAACTTGACAATAAATTGTGGGAGAGATTCAACATCTCTAGTTTTTGCAACTGTCCAAGCTGCTCTGGTATCTCTTTTTTGAACAAATTATAACTTAGATCAAGGCTTTCTAGAGAGCGTAAATTCCCAATCTCTGAGGGGATATTACTTGAAAATTCATTTTTACTGAGGTTCAAGACGAGTAATTTTGAGCATTCACCGAGCTGTTTGGGAATAGATCCACCAAGATTATTTGCAGCCAAATTAAGATTAGAAAGATCACGTAACATACCAATTTCTTTAGGAATGCCACCTGAAATCTTATTGTTGCCAAGATAAAGGTAAAGTAATTGTAACTTTCCCAATTTTTTCGGTATATTCCCCACAAGATGATTAGATGAGAGGTCAAGCGATTGCAATTGAGGTGCCTTGCTGAGTTCAGATGGAATTGTACCTGATATATTATTCTTGGAGATTTTCAAAGTTGACAAACTGTGAAAATCTTCCCATTTCCATGAAAGCTCACCATAGAATTTGTTATCACTTAAATCCAAATAGTTTAAGTGTGGATATATCCCAAAATCTTGAGATATATTTCCTGTGAGTTGGTTTCTCTCAAGACGGAGTCTTATCAAGCTGCTACAATTTTTAAGGCTTCGTGGTATGGGACCCGTAAAATTGTTTCCCCTTGCACAGAAATATTGAAGTTGTCCACCAAGGCATATGTCATTTGGTAGGTGACCACCCAATCTATTTTCATGTATTTCTAATGTTTCTAAGAGAGTAAGGTTGTTAATCTCTAAAGGGACAGTACCAGAAAATTGATTCACTCCAAGAACTAAATTTAATAGCATTGTCAAGTTTCCTATGGAAGCTAGGATTGCACCGGTGAGTTGATTGTCTGACAAATCTAAATTAGTAATGGAGCTCAACATTCTAACTTCCCAAGGTATGGAACCAGAAAGTCGATTGGCAAAAACATAAAAAGTTGATACCTTCGTCAAGTTTCCTATGGAAGCTGGGATTGCACCGGTGAGTTGATTGTCTGACAATTCCAAATCAGTAACGGACCTTAACTTTCCAACTTCCCAAGGTATAGAACTAGAAAGTCGATTGGTATAAAGATAAAGGTTTGATACCTTCGTCAAGTTCCCTATAGAAGCTGGGATTGCACCGGTGAGTTGATTGTCTGACAATGCCAAATCAGTAACGCACCTCAACTTTCCAACTTCCCAAGGTATGGAACCAGAAAGTCGATTGGCAAAAACATAAAAAGTTGATATCTTCGTCAAGTTTCCTACGGAAGCTGGGATTGCACCGGTGAGTTGATTGTCTGACATATCCAAATCAGTAACGGACCTCAACTTTCCAACTTCCCAAGGTATAGAACCAGAAAGTCGATTGGTATAAAGATAAAGTTTTGATACCTTCGTCAAGTTCCCTATAGAAGCTGGGATTGCACCGGTGAGTTGATTGTCTGACAATGCCAAATCAGTAAGGCACCTCAACATTCCAATTTCCCAAGGTATGGAACCAGAAAGTCGATTGGCATGAAGATAAAGAGTTGATACCTTCGTCAAATTTCCTATGGAAGTTGGGATTAAACTAGAGAAATTATTGTATGACAATGAAAGGATACTGAGAAATGTCAAAGTTCCAAGTTGATGAGGTATGGGACCAGAAAATTGATTCTCATGAAGTTCAAGAATTGATAACTTTGTTAAGTTTCCTATTGAAGTTGGGATTGAACCAGATAGAAGGTTGCTTGACAAGTCAAAGTATGTGACAGAGCTTAATACTCCAACACCTTGAGGAATGGTACCGGAGATTAAATTAATAGACAAGTCAAACACAATGAGTTTGGAAAGATTACCAATATGGGAAGGAAGGTTCCCATGAAATGAGTTGTTGCGAACATTAAAGCAAATAAGTTTGGGAAACAAGAAAATATCAAGATTTTGAAGTGTGCCTTCTAAATGAGAATCCACAAGTCTTATTGCAGAGATACTTTTATCCTTATGACAGTGAATACCAAACCAATGGCAAGGAGTAGCACTGGTTGCAGACCAAGAAGATAAGACAGATTGGCTCTGATTATCAAGGCTAGCTTTCCATTTTAGAAGAGCATTTGCTTGAGTTTGAATAGCAGTAGTAGAAGTAAAAGTAAGGACATGAAAGAATAATATAATTACAAACATAGTATTAAGGGAGAAGAAGGAGAGAGATTTGTGTAAGGAGGATGGCATAATCAATAGGTAGTTGCTTATAAATAATGAGGGATTAGAGAAATGTTGCTGAAGAATTTAAGATGCAGATGAAGAGATATTTATAGGGAAAAATTTACCTAGACCGAGGCCATGGCACCACGCACAGACCAAATCAATCAAACAAAGGATTTTTAAACACAGTTCGACTTTATCTTTTTTTTTTTTTCTTAAATGTATGGTCAGAAATACTCTACTATTACATGTTTGTGGAAATTTAGGGACAAAAAAGAACATGGAGGTGGCAATAAATAGGTAAGTTTAAAGACAAAAAGATGTAGCCAATTGACATGTATGTGTTTTCAGAAATTTATTCCAAAACACATAGGTAACAACAAACAAATGAGTTTAAAGACAAACAAATGTAACCAAATGTAGCAAATTAATTCCACTTTTGAGTTTACTTTGTTGTTGACCCAAAACAAATGCCCTAGACAAGACAATATTCTCTTTTTTTTTCTATTTTCTTTATCAATAAATTAACACCTCGCAATCCCTTAATATGCCAGGATAAGGAGAGGATAAGGAGATGAATACGAAAGGAAATCTCAAGGAAATTTCAAAAGAAAACGACATAACTAAATAATAAATTAATTTATTTGAAAATCCGTAAGAGACTTTTTATTAAATAATGAATAAAGATGATTTCAATTGTCTATTCAAAATTCGGGTAAACCATTAAATACCTTCAAACCTTGCGTCTTGTAATAATGTCACCCTAAATCCAACTTAAACCCCTCAAGCACTCCAACTAAAATTTTTTATCACATGAAAAAAACAAAATGAAAGCGAAATCGTAGAACAAAAATCAATTTTCTGATGAAGAACAAAAATGAGAATAAAACTAAAATTGTAGAATAGATATTAATTTCCCGGTGATGAATAGAAATGAAAATGAAAATAAAGCCGTAGAACAAAAATTAATGTTTCAGGACTCTCATGCCAGTCGTGCCTGTGATGATGACTCTCACGCGGGTCTTGCTGCCAGAGGCAGTTCATGCCTGCCATTAAAACAAGTAGTAAAAGAAGAAACATTAGTTTCAAAGTGACAAACAATAGCATCCAAACAGAAAATAAAAACCTCGTTCCGTGAAAAGGTAAATAAGTAAATCACTAACAAAACAGATATTGCTTTAATAATTTTAGGTCACAATGAGATTTTTAAACTGAATTTTAAAAATCTGATACATACTACAATATCCTTATAAGAAATAACTAAAAAAGGTATTACCTTCCCCGAAATGTAGGAACCATTTTAAAAAAAAGTTTAATATATAAATTTACTATTTTATTTTTTTATAAAAAATCTTGTGATACCTCTAATTTCACTGTGACTGAGTGAATACCATAATTTATAAAATTGTACCCATTAAAATAGTCCAACTTGTGAAATTAAATCATAATTAAAAAATAAGAAAATAAGTAATCTAAAAGTTGTACTAAATATATGTAGGACCCTTTTGGTCTCTTAAAGGACAACAATAATTCGATTATTACTACTCTAATTTCTCTATAAAATTTCCATAAAATTTTACGACTCTACTTATAAACCGAATCAATGAAACTAAGGATTTTTAAACAATGTTCCTGTTGAAGGTTATGACATTCTTATGGTCACATTATGAAAACATTTTGTTTATTACTATTGTATTATGTTGCAGCCTTTTTAGTTTTAAAAGTATGGCTTAGATAGGTTAACTATGAGATAAGTTATGAAATAAGGGTAAAAGTATGGGCAAGTGTGAGATGGACAGTAAACTATATTTGTGGGACTTTAGTCTTTCTGTATTTCAAGTGTGAAACTTGATCAATGAATCATGCCCACTGTGAAAACTATTTCATAATGTTTTTCACAATCATTATCCTTTGAAGCCTAAAATCTGCAGAATTTGTTTTGTAAAAGTTCTACAGATAATGTTATTTCTCAATCACTTCTTTGCCCAAAACTCCATCAGTTTTGATTTTAGCCTTTCTTTTTTTGCAATTGTATGGTCCCAAATACACAACTAACTATTACGTGTTTTGTGGAAATTTAGGGACAAAACATAACATTGAGGTGACAACAAATCAATTTACATTTAATTATGTGTTTTCAGAAATTTATTACAAAAGATATAGGTAACATCAAACACGTGAGTTTAAATACAAACACATGTAACCAAATGTAGCAAATTAATTCCACTTTTGAGTTTACTTTGTTGTTGACCCAAACAAATGCTCTAGACAAGACAGTATTCTCTTCTTTTTTCTTTTTTCTTTTTTTTATCAATAAATTAACACCTCGCAATCCCTTAATATGCCAGGATAAGGAGATGAATACGAAAGGAAATCTCTAGGAAATTTCAAAAGAAAATGACATGACTAAAAAATATATTATTTTTTTCCAAAATAATGCGTGGTGCCATGATGATTAAATAACTAATTAGACATTCCAATGCTTAAGAACTACTTAGTTTTAAATGAAATAATGTTGTCATGTTTTGGTTTTTTCATAATTTTATAATTTATCAAGAAGTTTTATAAAGTTTTTAAGTTTCAAATATAATTATTTGCTTTTTAAATTACTAACTTGATAGTGTATTTTTAAGATTAGACTTGCCAAGACGAGATCTATAATTATGAACATTTTAAAAATTGTTTCCATTTTATTCTTTTTTCAATGTATGACTAGAAATACCTTCAATTCAATAAAAAAAATAATTTTTCATTGGTTCGGTTCATAGTGAGTCTATAAACCAAGTAAAACAAGTCAACCCATTTTTATGACCTTAAAATGACAAAAAATAAATTAATTTATTTGAAAATCCGTGAGAGACTTTTTATTAAATAATGAATAAAGATGATTTCAATTGTCTATTCAAAATTTGGGTAAACCATTAAATACCTTCAAATCTTGTGTCTTGTAATAATGTCACCCTCAATCCAACTTAAACCCCTCAAGCACTCCAACTAAAATTTTTTATCACAATTATACCCCAATTCGAAATTGGTCAAAATTAATGAATATTATACATTAAATATGGGTCCTACAACTTACACTTGAATTAACTTAACCCAAAGAATGAGTTGGCTAAATTACACTATAAAATACCCCAAACTTTGGCGATTGTAACAATTTCACCCCAAAATGACATTAATCACTCAGACACTTACTTTTAACTTTTTATCACAACTGCACGTTAAATTCAAATTATAGCAAATATATTGTTCTAATGAGGGGGTCACATTCAATTACAATTTCACCTTAGATTCAAATTTTATCTTATTTTAATAGAGCCCCTAAATTACTAGACAATTATCAATTGTAAAACGATGTATATCAATATAGAAATGTTGCAATTCGTGCACTAATAAAAAGTCCTTAATAAATGTCAAAAATGAAGTTTCCAACTAAACAAAACGTCAGATGTTATAAATGAAGATAACCTAATTTTTGGTAGAAAAATAAATCAATAGTTCATAACCTAACTTTAACGAATCCATGCATGTATCAAACAGAAAACGTATTGTTTAAAAATCAATGAAACTAAGGATTTTAAACAATGTTCCTGTTGAAGGTTATGACATTCTTACGGTCACATTATGAAAACATTTTGTTTATTACTATTGTATTATGTTGCAGCCTTTTTAGTTTTAAAAGTATGGCTTAGATAGGTTAACTATGAGATAAGTTATGAAGTAAGGGTAAAAGTATGGGCAAGTATGAGATGGACAGTAAACCATATTTGTGGGACTTTAATCTTTTTGTATTTTAAGTGTGAAACTTGATCAATGAATCATGCCCACTGTGAAAACTCCTATTTCATAATGATTTTCACAATCCTTATCCTTTGAAGCCCAAAATCTGCAGAATTTGTTACTTTCTTTAAAGCAAAATTTGTTTTGTAAAAGTTATGTAAATAATGTTATTTCTCAATCACTTCTTTGCCCAAAACTCCATCAGTTTTGATTTTAGCCTTTCTTTTTTGCAATTGTATGGTCCCAAATACACAACTAACTATTACGTGTTTTGTGGAAATTTAGGGACAAAACATAACATTGAGGTGACAACAAATAGGTGAGTTTAAAGACAAAAAGATGTAATCAATTTACATGTATGTGCTTTTAGAAATTTATTACAAAACACATAGGTAACAACAAACAAGTGAGTTTAAAGACAAACACATGTAACCAAATGTAACAAATTAATTCCACATTTGAGTTTACTTTGTTGTTGACCCAAACATATGCCCTAGACAAGACAATATTCTCTTCTTTTTTTTTTCTATGTTTTTATCAATAAACTAACACCTCACAATCCTATGATATGCCAGGATAAGGAGATTAATACAAAAGAAAATCGCAAGGAAATTTCAAGAAAACGACATAACCAAAAAATATTTTTTTTTTCCCAAAATAATGCATGGTGTAATGATGTTAAATAACTAATTAGACATTCCAATGCTTAAGAACTATTTAATTTTAAATGAAATAATGTTGTCATGGTTTGGTTTTTTCATAATTTTATAATTTATCAAAAAGTTTCAAATATAATTATTCACTTTCTAAATTACTAACTTGATAGTGCATTTTTAATATTAAACTTCCCTAGACGAGGTCTATGACTATGAACATTTTAAAAATTATTTCTATTTTATTCTTTTTTCAATATATGGTTAGAAATATCTTTAACTCAATAAAAAATAATTTTTCATTGGTTTGATTCATAGTGAGTCCACAAACCGGGTCTAGAAAAGACAATATTCTGAAAAGGAAATTTCAAAACGTAATTAAAAAATACCTTTTTTCCCTAAATAATGGTGCCCTGATGATTAAATAACTAATTAAAAATAATACTCTCAAAACTTACTATAATACTATTATAATCAATAGGATTGTACTTATCTTTTAATAAACAAAAATAATTATTTAAATTTTCAAAATATTTAATATTTTAAATTTATTAAAGTATATACCATATAAAATTATACAAAAAGTCAACGTAAAAGTCGTGTATATTTTTCCTATAATATTGAAAAAGGCTTTCGGTTGGTTGGCTAAAGTGAAGTGGCATGTTAGGTGGGCTTTGTAAGGCTTTTGAGTGCGTTTGTTGCGGCCGAATGGTGAAATTCGGGCTGCCTTCTTTCTCACTTTTCTCCTCCTTCCTCGCGTTCTGTTTTGGTTTCTTTTGCTTGACATTAGTACCTTTTGCTTTTTTCTTTTTCCCTTTTTCCAAAAAGTAAACCCATGTTTGATTTTATCATAAAAAGAATAAAAATCAAAAGATAAACAAAAGAATCCATCAAAATATATAATTTATTAAATAATAGCTTTTCAAAAAGATATTTGTATGAATCTAAATATAATTATAAAATGTGAGTAAAAAAACATCAAATAGTAAACATAGGAAAAAAAAAAAAAAACTTATAATCGTTTATAAAGAATAAGACTCGTCAGCCGCCGCCTTTTCTCTCTCCTATTGCCGTTAGAATTTTCTTCCGTTCTCTCCTTAGAAACACAAAATCAAGCATGTAGATATGGAGAGGGGCTGATTCTTGTCTCTTGTAAATGTCTCTCCTCATATTTTTAGTTTTGTTATAAATTTTTATGTTTTTTTTTTTTTGTTAGATAAATTATAGATCTATGTCTATTCTGACTTAGATTTATATTATTTATATTTCTGCTACTGTTTGTGTTTTATTTGCATCTTGTGTGGAGTTTATAATCTATTTATTTTATGTGTTGTTTTATTTTATTGTTTGCATTTATTTGGTTTATTTGGATAGGTTGCAATTTGTGAAGAATTTTTCAACCATACGATGATATTTGTCTTTCGGAACCTGGTAGTACAACATGTTCCTCCCTTAAATTTAATAGTTTAAATTATCTGTGTTCGTCATAAGCAATTAATTCATGGATAATTATGCCATGTATAAAAGATTTTGGAGAGTTCATCTAATCAACCACTTTTTAACATCTATCCGTTTTCTTCGAATTCACATTCTATTTTTTATCAGGATTTCTTACTAGATCAGCGAATAATAATTATTTTATAGTTTTTGTTCTATAGAGTGGTCATGTCCTCTCTGTAATATTTTTATTAATTTAAAATTTTTTAATAAAATCTTAATATTATCTTAAAAAAAAAAAGAATAAGACTATCGGTGTATGAATACACCAAGCCAATAAGAAAATTTTCTTAAAAAAATATTACCACTGTTTTTTTATCTTGTTCTGGGTAGGACAGATATATTTATGACTTACTTATGAACTATGACCAAAATTGAGGCCTAATCTGAATATGAATATCAGTATATAACTATATATCCTATCAAGGCCTTTAGGCAATTAATTAGTGGCCCGTATGACTCTTCTCTTCTCATAAAGCTCTACAATCTAGATCCTCAAGAAATGTTGACTCTTTCACTTACGCCCAAAGATGAAAGCAAGTGGGATATCCGCGAAATTTATGTTATCTATATTTATATCTGGGCATGGCCACGGTTCCAGAACCGAACCGAAAAGGTCCGGTTCCGGTTCATGTTTGGAACCGTCCGGTTCCGGTTCTGGTTCCGGTTCCGGTCCGGTTACAAAACCGACGGTTCCGATCGGTTTTCCGGCGAATCACATAATTTTAAATTTTAAATTTTGAAGACCGGTTTTATAAAAAATATATATATTTGAACATAAAAAAATTAAAAGATACACCTAAAAAATTAAAAAAATACTTCAATTAAATTTATTTTTTTTAAAGACTTGAACATAATTATTTTTTTAAAAAAAAATTTTCAACTGAATTTATTTTTTGTTTAAAAAAGTTTGAACATAATTTTAAATTTTAAAGACCGGTTTAAAAAATATATATATTTGAACATAAAAAATTAAAAGATACACCTAAAAAATTAAAAAATACTTCAATTAAATTTATTTTTTTAAAGACTTGAACATAATTAAGAGATTTCACAACAAAAATTTAAAAAAAAAAAAAGAAGAAAAACCTGACAGTTTGGCTAGAACCGCCGGTTCGAACCGGTTCAAACCGGCGGTTCTAACCGGCCGGAGAACCGGCGGTTCCAGTCCGGTTCCGACCGGTTCTCTGGAACCGCCGGTTCCGGTTCCAGAAAATTTGGAACCGGAACCGAACCGGAATTCTCCGGTTCAGGTTCCGGTTCCGGACCGGTTCGAACCGACGGTTCCGGTTCCCGGAACCGTAATATGGCCATCTCTATTTATATCTATTTAAAATTTTATTATTTATATTTGTTTTAAATTCATTTAAATATACATTTGAATATTTGAATTTAAACCGTTTAAATTGGTACTATTCATATGTCCAAAATTTCTTTAAATTACTCTCGAAGGTCACAAATAACTATTTGAACTCGAATTTATTTAATATACAATTTTTACTAATAATGAATACAATACCCGTGAGTATCCATTGCCAAACCCATTTTAATATAGCGGGTAATATGTAATAAGTGTCTAAAGATTATTCTCATATTTTATCTGTATTCACTACAGACGGATAGTATTTTCATAACATGTATCTGTCCCAAATTCGTTTATAACTATTTATATACTTTTTACACTGATTAGCGTGCAGTGGATATCCTAAAATATCCGCACTACTTCTATTCCTACTTACATAAATTAATATTAAAAGATTAATACTAATCAATTAGCTAGTTGACTTTTTATTTTTATATGGATCTAATATTTTAATAATATGGGATATTGAATTAATTAATTGAACAAAATATGAACAAAATAGACCAATCGGATAAAATTAGGTCAAACATCACAAAAAAAAAAAAACCTCTCGAAAATGAATTAGAAAAAAAAACAAATTGAGAGAAATCAAAGTGAAAAACTTTTTCGAGGGTTTGATATTGAATCAATAAGAAGAATGATTGATATAAACCGATCAGAGAATAAATCAATTGAAGAAACAATTATTCAATCAAACCCCAAAAATGATGAAAAAATATCAAAGATCCAAAAAAAAAAAAAAAACAAAGAAATTGAATCAAAGACAATATTTTTGAATAGAAAAGAAAAAATTTGACATGATTTCAAGAAGGAAAATGCCAGCATAATGAGCAAGAAATGGAGAGAAAACAAAAGAAAATGAGAGAAAATGAAGGGGAAAATAAGAATATGGTCTTTGATTTTTGTTTCTTTTTGTGTGGAGATAGTTTATTTCAAATTTGTTAACTTTGAATAGAAGGATATATATATATATATATATATATATATATATATATATATATATTTGTTTACATTCAGTGGCATTTTTGTAGATCTACGTAATATGGAGTACATATTTAGCTTCATCGTAAATCAAATACATTATTATCTCACTCTCAATAGCGTGCAATGGCGGGTGCACAAAATAAAATAGGGGTAAATTGACACTTTTTTTGTTTTTTACAATTGTTTTAAATATTTAGGATTTTTTTTAAATCGGTTCTACTTAAAATTAATATTAACCTTTTTTTTCATAATATTTTATTATATATTGGCTTTGAATTTTTTTTTTTTTTCTAAATTCAAACTATAATTATTAGACTTGCCTTTCTCTTTGACAGGGAGTATAGAATTACATTAGTAAAAATATGCCCTAATGTGGCTTAAGGTGAGCGCTAAATCAAATCTTAAAAATGAAATGAAATTAAGGAGGGTGTATTAAATTAAAATTCTGTTGGATTTTAGAAGATTTTAAAACATTTTAAAATTTTAATGATATGATCTTTTTAGAGTCTATTAAAATTTTATGGTATTCAATTCGCACTCTTATAAAATCCATAAAAATATGGTGATATTTAATTATGACTTTTTAAATGTCTATACAAATTTTATGGTATTCAAAAAATTACTAATTTGGAAGAATTCTATAAAATTATTGATTGCATTGGATTTTAGAGTATTATGTATAAATAAAAGAGTAATTCACAAATTCATCCTCCAATTCAAAGATTTCAAACATATTTTAAAATTTAACAAACTCTTGATCTAATACACCCCTTTAATAGAACGAAAGCAGAGCTGGTACCTGCGAATGTTAAACTACCTATATAGGTATTCATTTAAAACTTTACTGTCTGTATCCGTCTAAAAACCTGTTGAAAATAGTTCTTAAATGGATAAGATATTCGCGAATTTTTAACTATCCAAACTTCAAACTTATTTAAAATAAATTCTCTACTAATAATGGATAGAGTACCTACTACCAAACTCGTTTAATATAGTGGTTAATGGAAGCAGATGGCCACTGATAATGCTGGCCATTAAAGGCTTTTACGATTAGTGTCGATAAGAAGTTTTTAAAGAAGTAAATAATGATTTTGAAGAACCTGATGCATTTTACTTTTTAGTCCCTCATTATTTTTTAATTTTTCATTTGACTCTAATACCTTTTAATTTATTCAATTAAGTTCTGAAATTAATTTTGATTGGATATATAAAAATCATTGTGATTCGTCAATCAAAATCTATAAAAAAACTCCTATCAATTCTATAAAACTCTATCTAGAATTCTATTAGAATATATAGAAACCTTAGAAAATCTTTCAATTTTGTTAAACTCAATAATTTTTTTTTAAATTTAATATAATTTTAATCTACTACACCCCTCAATTCTATTCTCTGCCATCCAAACACACGTGTGCAGAATTATCCTTGTGTAGCAACTGCCGGTTGAAAGCCAATCTAAAACCTCACCTTAAACCCTGGCCTCAACTCAATTCTCCACTGGTTTGGTTTGTCTCTGCCATGCCATTGCTAGCGGTAGCAGCCATTTCTGATAGCTAAAAGAAACCGAATTCCTATTTATTATCAATCTCCCTCTATATGAATTGTAATACTCCATAGATAGACAAGAAAAAACAGGGTAAAAAAACAATGATAATGAGCGAAGTATGTGGGCTCCGTTCACGCTGCCTCCGCTTCTTCCTCCCTTCTCCAATACCACCTCCTCGCCACCGTAGCTGCCGCCTATTTGCCACCACTACTACATGCTCCTTTCCCGTCGCCAGCAAGAAAGAGAAGGTTATTGTGATTTCTGGTCCCACCGGAGCTGGGAAGAGCCGCCTGGCACTGGAGCTCGCCAAGCGGCTCAACGGTGAAATAATCAGTGCCGATTCGGTTCAGGTCACCCATTTCATTTCTGCTTTATGATTTAAAAGATTGTTAGTGGATTTTGTTTCTTAGTTTGGGATTATGTGAAAATTTGACGATTTTATTTGTTGATCTTGTGGAAGTTATTGTTACTGTTTTGTTCTATGGCTGTAAGCTGGGCTAAGGTGTATGTTTGTTTTTAATGGAGGGATGATTTCAAATTCATTGATGATTTCAAATTGATTGATTTGCTTGGTTTCTGAGAAAATGGAAAGAAAAGAGAAGACTCTTAAAACTATAACGGTTAAATTTGTTGGTCTTTGGGAATTTAATGTTTTTGGAAAAATTTCTCAAAAAACGAGAACAGAGGTTTAAATGTTCGACTGTTTGATTGCTGAAAAAAATGTTACGTAATTAGAAGAAATTGATTGAGGTCTGAATCTTTTACTTGAAAAGAAATTTCATTCTTTCTGGTACCTTGGGTTAGGAATCTATGCTCTAGTGCCTAGTCAATATGACCTTTACTTTTTTAAAAGTCATGAAGGCTGGTAAAGTTCTCTCTTGAATGAATTGATTCGTATGGCCTGAATTTCAGGTATACCGTGGTCTTGATGTTGGGTCTGCAAAGCCTTTGCCAAGTGAAAGAAAGGTATCTATAATATGATGTCTCTCTCTCTCCCTCTCTCTCTCTCTCTGTGTTTTTTTTTTTTTTTTTCTTCAACTGTTGAATTTTTTGCTTCCACTGTTGAATTTCACCCCTCGATGTGTTTAAAGGAAAGCATGATAACTCATCATGCAGTTCATGTTCTTTCAAATGTTACTTTCCTTTTGTGCATACCAAATATTTAAAATTGATTGCATAAGAATACATGTGCCCGTAAGCTTATTTTCTATTTTATATGAACGAATAGAGATTAATCTGTAAGCACTATGTATTGATTAGTGCTTCAATTTCTGATCCACCTGTTATTTAATGCATGTGATGGGGTTTTACATGCATATAGTTGCAAGAGCAAAGAAGAAGGTTGGACAAGATCTAGTGCAACATTATTGGTCATTTTTCCTTGAAAGCTCATGTATTTATCAGGTGCAGCTAGATTGGTAATGCTGTTTTTATCTTTAAAAAAATACACTAAGCAATTGACTAACAGGGATTTTCATGGATAGGATGATTGAAATGTATTAATTTCTTCAACTCAATCTTGAAGGAATTCATTCCCAGAGTAGAAGAAAAAAAATTTTGAAGTACTATTCCATTTTTTTCTTTTTTTGCACTCTTTTCACATTCCTCTCCTCTGTCAGAATAGTTTTGAAGCGACAAGGCATACATTGTATCAGCGAAAGATGCCAATTATCTCAGCATGGATTTAAACATTGAAAAATCCATGTTTTTGTTGGCTTATCAGTCAATAACCAGAACTTGACAATAAGATAACTTTTATGTCTAGTTGTAATAATTGAACTTCTTTTTGCAGGAAGTGCCTCATCACCTGATCGACATATTAGACCCATCTGAAGGTATGGTGTCTGCAGAATGTGCTGATGTCAGTAAAGCATTTTGACACAATTATTGATGCCAATTTGTTGGAAATGGAATATACTTTTTTTTTTATGCAATTAAATGCTTATCATGTAACGCTCTTTCAGATTATTCAGTTGGACAATTTTTTGAGGATGCAAGGCAAACCACACGAGATATTCTGAACAGTGGCCGCATTCCTATAGTTGCTGGTGGGACTGGATTGTATTTGCGATGGTAATCTTCTTCATATCTCCAGGCGAGATTTTGTAGCATTTCTTTTCTTTTCTTTTGGAACATCTGCACAGCTGCTTTTAGTGTACCAAGCTTGCAATTGCAAAAGTGACTTTTCCTTTTTGTTTATCATACAGCAATTTTGATTACTGTAAAAAACAAAAATCTGTATTTTTAGGTGTTAGATGTAATAATAAATATGCTACCATAAATTTGCATGAATATGCTGTCTTATGCTTTTCAAGTAAACAACTATGGAATTGGAAGTTTCTAACAAGATGAAAATGGCATTAGTTCAAGTTTTATAAGCTATGAAAATTTCTCCGGCACGTAATCTTCTTTGCCCTAATGTGGACGGCTGATGGAGTGGGTATATATTTAATCTCGTAGAGTGGGTGTGGATTTTAGAAAATGTGCTCTTTATATTGTCATTCCTGATTAATACAAAAGGAAAATAAATAGTATTTATAGTCAATAAAGAATTACTTCCATAATATGAAAAGTAATACTCGTTTGACAAAAAATTACTTCTATTATAGTCAATGAATATATTTTGACTTCTTTATCTAACAAAAAAGGAAAAATAGAGAGAACTTGCATGGCAAAATGCTCACTGCTATCTCTTGAATGACCTTATTAGGTTTGTATATGGAAAGCCAGATGTTCCTAAGGCCTCACCAGACATTGCATGTGAAGCATATGCTGAGCTTGCAGAATTGCAGAAGAATAATGACTGGGATGGAGCTGTGCAGTTAGCAGTGAAAGCAGGTGATCCGAAGGCTCAATTCTTGGCTGCCAATGATTGGTACAGATTACGACGCAGCCTTGAAATAATCAAGGTTAATTTGTGATGTTCTCCAGCTATATTTCTGAATACTGGAATTTCTCTCTCTCTCCATAGAGATAGGACACCATAAATATATCAAAATAAGCTAATTTATTTGACATCTAGGTGAAGTAATATACTTTGTTTAGAATTCTCATGCTGTATTAGTGTCTCAATTCAATTATACCTTCGGTTCCTAAAGTTAATGCCACTTTCTTTCTCTGATTTTTCCCGTACTTTTAAATGTTTTGACTTTTACGTTACGAGGCTGCTTACGTCTGAATTTGATTTAAATATATGTATTTTACCATTTAATTTACATTTTCTTTTGGCCTGGCAGGCCAGTGGATCCCCTCCATCAGCTTTTCAAGTTCCATATGATTCTTTCAAGGAACAATTAGGTGCAAATTTAACAGAGAGCTCTCACAATGTTAGTTCATCTGTTGATACGTCTGAGCAAGTTAAACCAAAAGATTTGGACTATGAGTTCGTGTGTTTTTTCCTTTCAAGCCCTAGACTTGATCTCTATAGATCCATTGATTACCGATGCGAGGATATGCTTTTAGGTAATGCCTATCATAACTTATCATGTTATATCATTTTTCTTCCTTTTGGGCATCTTAAACTTTCCAGTTCAAATTTGTTCTGATTATGGAGTCGTGTATGCTTTAAGAATACTTTTTGTATATGCATGATACTGACTATCATATTCTCATAAAATAGATTTACATTGTATACCATCTTAATCGGTTGGCAAAAAGAAGTGGATGTGTAATTTCAGTCCGGAAAAGCTGCACAGAGGCAGTGCTTATTTTTCATATCATGAAGTTAGCTGGGAACTATCTTTTCTTTGCTTTAATCACTGAGTACCTAGTATCTAGAGACACCAATACAAGCTACATTAGTGGCCTTGCATTTACAAGAGTAACTTGCAAATTAAGTGGGATTGAGCCTGGTAAATATGTGTACTTTCATTCATGTGTATGGTAAATTAAGTTTGTGGGAAACTGACTTTTATATATTTTCCAGTTTGGGGATGGATACTGCTTCCTTTATCTCCTATATGGTTGATTTTTTTATTTTTTATTTTTGTAATTTTTCCGCTAGATTTTTAGGGATGTACCACACAAGTTAAAATAGCATGGAGAGAGACAATGATCATTATTTGACAACATATGAAGTGTTTCATGTTTGATTACAAGATCCAAGCATATATCCACCATTTTGTTAAATGCATTTGTTATGACATTTTACCTTTAATTTTTCAGTTACATAGTTCAGCTCCTGATTGATGTTTCTTTGATTTTTATTTGTTTATCTTTAGGAACTGATGGTATTTTGTCTGAGGCCAAATGGCTCCTTGACATGGGTCTTCTTCCAAATTCAAATTCTGCAACTCGTGCAATTGGTTATAGACAAGTATGTCACTGACCTATTCATATTTATTTATTTATTTATTGTTCAATTCTCATGTTGTATAAATTTCTCTTATGATATTGACCTCATCAATACATAGTCTCAAGGTTTTACTTGTAGGTCCGTATTCATACTATTCCATGGTATCCCTATTTGGCTCACATTGATACCTAATTAGTCAACTGCACTGAATTTTTTTAGGAATTATGATTTTGGCTGATCAAAATTGGATCAGTTTGTTTGTGTTTGAGACATTTTTTTTTTGTTTCTTTTACCCTTTGTTTGGATGAGAATATTTTTTTTTGAAGGAAAATAACTATGGAAAGGTACTTTTCCTTGTTTGGGAAAGAGGAGGAAAATATCGAAGGAAGCAATATTTCATTTATTTTCCACCCGGCCCACATGTTTTAAATCTCTCCAATTTGGAGAGGAAATAATGGAGGAATGTGAGATTTTCACTCACTTTTATTAAATTACCCCAAATACTCCAAATTACTTAACAAACTTTAACCTTTCTTAATACTCCAGTATTTAAGTGAGGATATAATTGTCAATTTTCAAGAACAACATTTTCTTTCCTCTAAAATTTTAACCTTTCCAAACAAAGGAAAATAAATTTATTTCCTTTCCATCATTATAAATAACTATAGAAAGAAAGTTGACAATTCACCATTATCTTCCTCTATTATTTTCCTTCCTCTCCTTTCCAACAAATGGATAAGTACTCAAGCCAGTATTGACATTGTTCTTATTTTTCATTCTCTCTCTCTTTTTTGGCATATCGTCCTTGTCATTATCTTTGATATGATGAATATTTTTGGCTCTCTGCCCCTTAAGGTGAATTTATGTGTGACAGCAAGTTTTGTATGATTTTTAGGCTATGGAGTACCTTTTAAACTGTAGGGAACAAGGGGGTAGGAGTTCTGCAGGAGATTTTTATGGTTTTCTATCTGAATTTCAGAAAGCATCTAGGTAATTTTGATCTACTTACTGCTGATATAATTTAATTCTCGTCATGGAGCTCAATTTTCTTTGGATACCACTATTCTGTATTACGTTTTCCTATAATCAGAGGACATTAAAAATTTGTGGTGATGGTAATCCTTGTATGATATTCTTTGTTATCATGCTGACTTTTCTCCTTTTTATATCACATTAAGTTATCATCAAAATTCATTCAATATTGGACATACAATATGGAAGTCTTAATCACCTGATAGTTTCAGGAATAGGAAGTCTGCTGAAAAATAACTTTGTAGTAGTAGCCTATCAGGTTGAAATTCATCAGTTTATGGTTGTTTTATATATATATATATATATATATATTCACCATCCTATTTCCCTCCATCCCACTCTGCCACCTCTCCAAGAAGGGAAGAAAGTGAAAAACTCCACTAGCTAATGTGTAATCCCCTTGGATTTACAGCATCATCATCCGATGAATTTATCTTTTATTTCTTACTCTGCTTCTTTTGGTGCAGAAACTTTGCTAAAAGACAGATGACATGGTTTCGCAATGAACATATTTATCACTGGCTTAACGCTTCCAAGCCCTTGGTATGTTTAATTCACTGTTGTTTCTTTCAGTGGGTATCTATAACTAGAACTTTGCACGGGAGTTAGGGAGTGTGCCCAAGCTAAAATGTAAGCCAAGTTAAAATGTAAGGATATGATATAGGTGAAAGTTGATTGACAGGTAGGGTATGAAACTGAAGTATAAAAATTTTGGAGGTATCATTATTGATTTTTTTGCGCGTTATTTTAAATTTCAGTGTGATGCTTTATTTAAAACATAGTATGTTTGAGAACACACATTTATTTTTCTTAAATCAATAAGACTCGTACTTCTCTGAAGTTTTTGGAATAAAGCGGCTTTATTTTTGTCTTTGCTTTTCTATCCAAGAAACTGTTTTAGGAACTAGAATCTCATGGATCTAACTCGATAAATTTCTAAACTGGTAATGAAGCATATGTTAATAAATATATTTAGCTCTTCCCTTGTAAAGATGCGAAACTCTTTAGTTCTTTTGGTCACTGCTTTTTTTCCTTATGCTAATCTCTAGAGATAATTTCTTTGCAGGAAAAGGTGCTTAACTTTATTTATGATGCATACCATGATCAAACTGGAAATTTAATTGTTCCTGAATCACTTCAAATGAAGAAAGACATATCTGATCATCGGGAAATTCTTCAACTAAAGACTTATCGCACTAAAAATAGGTAACAGTTAAAATTTTATGATGAATGTATGGAGCTATCCTCTGTTACAAAGAGATAAAGAGCTTGTTTGATTTTGAAGGCATTTTGTCAGCCGCAATGATTGTTCTGATATTCTGGACTGGGTAAGTACTCAGGGTGAAGTAGCAAGTGGAGTTGTTTGATTTTGAATTGGCTCTCAAAATTTATTCGGTGGAACTCCTGAGTTTGTTGCAAAAGTAAGAACTTTTGCTTTCTGATAGTATGCCTGAATTCTCCATCCAAGTTTAGTTTGTTTTACGGATGTTTGCTTTGCAGAGATAATTGCAGATTCAACTGGTCGAATCCTGTCCATTTTGCCTCTAGACTTGCAGGGCATACTGACATTATACTGAGAAAGGTTTGAGTAGAATGTATTATCCATATCGGTTATTTTTGGTGAGTCATAAAAAATATAATCCAATGTAATCAAATTTATTTTTACTATAATATATATACTAGAAATGCATTTGATTATGTTATATTGCATTTAACTACGGCTCACCAAACGGAGCCGAAATGTTTTCTTTTCTATTTTGTATATTTTGTTTTTGGTTAATATTAGTAATAATAACTTGGTAGAAATGTTATTTTCTGATGGAATTTTGACCAAACTGTAATTTTTTTGTTACATATTAACCATATTTCTAAGCGTTGGTGTGAAATATAAAAAATTTGACGACATTTAGGCCCTGTTTAGCGATTTTAGCGGTTCTAGTAGCTAACTGTTGTAATAGTTATTAGTGGTTAAATATTAAAATGTTCAGTAGAAATAGTGTTTGAACGACAAAGGTAAGAATATAGCGAACAAGGCAAAGATAAGTAATGGGCATAGGCGTCACACAAAATAAAACGTTAATGAGGATAGCATTCATGAAACACTGTCCTGTCTTAAACTTTAATAATGTTATGTTAGGATAGATGTGATGTTACTGAATACGATAATTAATTAAACAATGTTTCAATCTAATTAAAATACTAAACACTACCTCGAAACGCTCTTGCCGAATAGTCTCAGTGGTAAGTTAATAAAAATGAGAGGAATCTAATTTTTTATTATTATTATTATTATTATTATCATTATTATTTTCTTTCATCTGAAAAATGATATAAGAAGTTGTGTTATAGTTTGAGCTGTATTTTAAAAAATAAATTTGAATTGATGGGTTAATCAGTTCAGAACCGGCCAGAATTGATCTGGGAGTACTGGTTGTGGTTTGGTTTGATCTCTATTACTGAAAAAGGTTCTGGTTGAGAAACTCCAAGGTGGTACTTGATCAATTATTGGTTAGCATGTCCATTAGGCATGGCCACCGGTTCGGTTCTAACTGGAACCGAACCGAAACGGAATCGTACTATAGAGGAATCGGAATCGGCGGTTCATAATTTTGAACCAGAACCGGCGGTTCAAGGGCCGGTTAAGGTTCATGTAAATCTTAAAATATGAACCGGAACCCGCCCGGAACCGGCGGTTCCGGTTCGGTTCGAACTGGATGCACAAAAAAATTGTAGCTTAAAATTTTTATAAAAAAAAAATTATATTACTTGATTTGATTTATGGTGAAGAGAAGTACAATGGTACATAAGTTATAAAAAGTGGTGAAAAAAAAATACACATTTTTTTACTTAATTTATACAAAAAAATGGTATATGAATAGTTGATTTATATAAAAAAAAAAAATACTTTCAAGTGTATAAAAAAAGAGTGTAACGAATAGTTTTTTGATATAATAGGTGTTTTTTTATTTATTTTTTGGTAAATAAATTTTATTCATTTTTTAATTCTTTATTTATTTATTTACTGTAATTTACTAAATTATCCAAAAATATAGTTGTTATTTTTCTATTATAAGGGGCAATTTGGGAAACTAATAAATGAGAAACATGTATAAATATGATGATGAGTTGATGATTTTTTATTTCACAACCAATTATATCATAACTCTTTTCTTATTCTCAATCAAAATTCTCTCAAATTTCCATATTTCATTATTTTTTCTATTGCTTTATTTTTCTTAATATTGGAATTATCTATTGTTTATTTTTTATTTTCTTACATCTAATTCCAAATTCTTTCTCTAATCTCAATTTTTTCCATTCATAAATTTACTTCATTTGATTTTTTTAATAATTTTCTTAGTATTTGAAAATGATAATTTCCAACTCATTTCATTAATTTTATATTCCATTTATAGTTTTCTATATTAGTGAATTAGCAAAATTGTAAATTTAATATAATAATAGTTCTAAGTTAGTTAATAGAAGTTTTTCTTTTAAAATTTTATAATAATTTATTTAGTTAATAAAATTTAAACATTTTAAAATTATTATTTATTTATGAATTCGGAATTAAAATTTTATTATTTTTTTAAAATTTGCGTAATGCCGAAACCGAATCGGAACTGTAATTCGAACCGTCGGTTCGCCGGAACTGTGCCAAACCATGCCGGAACCGGAACCCGACCGAAACCGGAGGTTCAAGGGTCGGTTCCGGTTCAAAATTTTAAACATCTCAAACCGGCAGTTCAGTGAACCGGAACCGGCGGTTCATTGAACCGGCCATGCCTAAATTGTCCATACCCATACATAATATCACAATCCTACAGCGAAGTTCAAATGACAATAAGCAACATAATTGCAATAACTATTGAATTTTAGGAATTACTTTTTCTAGCTCTGAGATTAAGAAATAGAGCTTATGCAGCAGCGGTGGATAATCTGCCTTTTAGAAAAAATTAAATTCAAGAAGTAAATCTTATAATTCAGTGAATAATATTAAATAATTTAAGCATTCACACAGGATGATTTCTAAAATGATAAAATAAACAATGAGTTAGTTAAGCACATTACATAATAACAGCACCGATGTACGAGAGCACTTTACATAATCAAACAAATGGAGATTGATATGTGGATTTACCGAAACCCGTAGCGAGCTGTCTTCGCATATGACCCGTTTTCTCATGATATTTGCACTAGGGAGCCAATTCCCTATATATAATCGATCAGTCTTAACCTTACTTGATCAATTCTCTTATCGTTTTTTTATACTCTATTTTCTTTCTCAATTATCAACAGGAGACCACCTTATAATTTTCCATATCATCTATAGTATTAGATGTACAAGAGGAGTTGATCTCTTTATACATGGTCAACGAATCATAGACTACCGTCACAAACCTAACCTGATGATGATTTATTGCATCCTAATTCTGATTCTGCATAAACAAGACAAACAAGGCAGTTAAGCACAAATAATCAAGAAATTTATTTCAAATATGTTTATGACAGTAGAGTTAAAAATGTGTTTGAAAGCATGTTTTGGCCGGTACAAACTTTCTCCAACCAATTTATATTCACTTCGACTCAACACGTATTGAACTAGCAATTTGAAAATATATGCTGCCAATACCATATATTATGTCCAAGGAAGACTGCAATTTGTATCTATTGATAGGTTGTTTATATAATTATCATAAGGACCAACATGCCTTAGTTGTCCACTTTCAAATATTTAATTTCAGAGAAGAATTAACTACACTTGATGTATGAACCCAGATATCCAATAAATCAATCACAAATAGGAGTTTAGTTTAAACGAGGGTATTTCTAACCATACGCTGAAAATAAAAAAAACAGATAAAATAGTAATATTTTTAGTCATTTTTTTTAAAGTAGTAACATTAACCTCTTTTATCTACCTAGGTAGACTTAAGGTAAGATTTAATACCAGAATTACTGGTTTTTGACAAGAGTAATCCTGTGTCAATGAGTATAAAAGAAAAAAGATAGTGATAGTTACAATAAATGTTCACCTAAAGAAGCTGAAGAAGTCTCACCTATGGCCTTTTGGACATTCTCAAACTTATAGAACTTAGCACAGCAAAGATAATAACAGAAGTTAAGTATCCCTACTACCGTTAGCACCCAATACACATTATCTAGTCTTCCATGATCAATATTATCAGGTAACCAGTCTGTAACCCTTCTAATCAGATCAATTAAAGCTGTGCCCGCATAAAAAGAAATCCCAGTTATCAAAGAAAGCATAGCAGTTGCTGTACTACGCAGCGAATCAGGAAATTCCTGGTAATAAAATGAGACTTGTCCGGGAAAGTGAAATGCTTCTCCAACACCAACTAGAATTAGTTGGGGAAATAGCCATAAGACGAGCATAGGCACTATCCTAGAGTTTTCTTTGTCACTATCTGAGTATTGAGCATGAGCTACTCTAAGTCTCCTTGACTCCACCAAAGCTGATACAGCCATGCCTAGCACATTAAGCACATGCCCTATTCCTATTCTTTGGAATAGAGTTAGCGGTTTTCGAGTTAGCTTTTGCCACATTCGAAAGAGAAACCGATCATTTATGGTGAGAAAAATGGAGCAACTAATTAGTCCTACGACGATTGAAATAGAGCCAGCTGGGATTTTGAAGTGGTGTCCAAGTCGACGATCCATTGTTAGAGCTTGAAGCACAGTTAAGCTGCTTTGCATTGCTATTGGAGTGCATACAAATAGTGCTGTTGACCATATTGGGAAAATCCTTATCAGAGTCTTCAAATCTTCTACTTGTTGTACTGTGCACAGTTTCCAGGATTTTGCAATTGACCCATCAGGATTTGTTTCTCCTTCAACTTTTAAAGCAGCTCGGTTGAAAAACCTGCTTTTGTTAGACCACATTTTTAATTAATTCAGTTTTTCCAAAAGAAATCATATTCAGAAAGTTTAAAGCAGTATATCCTAAAATTACAATCACAACTAAAATGGTTATCATCGAACCAACCAATCTAATGTGTTGTCTTTAAGATCATACCTGAAACTCTCTGTTATTGAAGCAGAAACCTGAGTTCCTTTCAAATCTTGCTCAAAATAATAGTCATCACTTGTAGAAGACAATAAGGCCTTCCTCTTTCGTATAGCTGCAATAACTACACGAGCTAAGCTAGTAAATGGGCTTCCATGAGGTTTATCAAGTCTATAAAGACGATTTCCCAGAAGAAAACTGACTATACCAATGAAATTAGCAGCAGCACAAAGCCAGAACCCCAAAGACCAACTAACATTATCTTCTATATAGACAATGGCAGTGGCACTTATTAGAGAAGAAAAATATAAGGTGAAAAAATACCAATTGAAAAAACTGGTCTGATCTTCTTGTTTGTCAAATTGGTTTGCTCCCATTGTTGCTATTGTAAATCTTGTCCCTCCTAACCCTAAAGATCCCAGAGCAAAAGCTCCATATAGTACTGTGTATTGGAGCTTTGATGGAGTTTGGCACAAACTTGAGTCTTCTGCCCTGCAAGGTTTAGGCCTCAAGGAGTCAAGTGTTGCAGTTAAGGCCAAAAGCACTATGCCCTGCAACAAATTATTATTTAGAGGACAAGATAAGCTAAGATTGAAATCCCTCACCTTCTGTATTACAAAACAAAGTATTAGGCTACAGGTTTAAATATGTTTTCGTTATGTATACTTAACTATTGAATTATTAGTTCAATAACCATTTTTGGCAGGCAATTTATTATTGGATACTCGTTCAATAGTTTTTTTTTTTTTTAATATCTTATTTTATATATATCCAAAGAAAAAGATTACTAGCATATGTTTGAATCTCGATTTTCTTTTAGTATAAGATGTATATTTGACTACTAAGCCATTAACGGTGTGTTCGGCAAGATTAGCTGTTTTGCTAGCTGCTAATTGTTTTAGTAGCGTTTAGCTGCTAGCTATTCTAGTAATTTTTCATGAAAACGTTACATGAGTTAAATTTTCATAAAACGTTACCTTAACCTCTAAATGCCAGTTCAAAGGTTATGTTACTAAATACTATAAAAACTATCGCTTACACTTTTGTCCAATTTGTGATCTCTTATATTAGGGACATGCACTGAACCACTAAATTAGAGTCTTCATAAACTACTTAAACCACCCAAACCGATTCAAAACTGCGGTCTTAGAAGTTGATGATTTAGTTTGGTATATAATTTTAGGTTAATTAGGTAAATTATATAATTATTTATGAAAATTCCAAATGTGGAAGGCTGTTGAGGGAAAATATAGTTAATGTACAAATTATATTTGGAGTAAGCTATTTTAAAAATTTTTTTTAGTAATAAATGTACAAAGAATCAACATTTGAATCCATAAATTGCCTAATTAATGAAGAATTAAAATTTAAAAACTAATGTAAGATTAAAAATCAAATAAAATATACTTTTTAATTTTATCGTTGAGGCCAAAAAGTAGTGCAAATCATTTTTTTCTCATACATATATAACACGTTTATAGATCATATATTCTCCTAAAAAAATGTCCAAAATCAAACCAAACTGCATTAATAGTTTTGGTTCGATTTGAGTATATTTCATGGTTTGATTTGGTTAAAGCTTCAAGCTAAACCAACCGAACGTACACCTCTACACCAGATTGCTAATCCAATGGCTAAATGAAGCATGTTTATCAGACAATGTATATAGAGATTAATTGAAAATGAAATTAAAGAGCAAGAAAGAGTAATAATAACTAAATTACCAGAAAAGAAACACAAGAAGATATGGCGACAACGGAGAATGAACCCAAGAAAGAGTCGGCAACTATAGCTCCAACTATAGGAAATAAACTGAAAGCACCATAAACAACATTGGAAATCAGAGCTGCATCTATGGTTTCCACATTAAATTCCTGAATCAAATACACTGTCAAGTTGGACACCCATCCTGTACCAGCTAATGTCAAGCATGTCAAAGTCCCTGCTCAAACACAAATAATATATACTTCATCGACCCATGATTTAGTACAATTAACTAGAATAACTGGAATTTAAATTTGAAATGATCAAAATAGAGCAGAAGACACTATATATGCACATAAATACCTATAATGAAAGGGATCCAGTTGCCTCTACGTTGGGCAGCAGAGCTTGAGACTTCTCCAGTTTCTGGGTCGGCCATTAGAGCCTTATTATTAGTTGCTTGTAAATGAAATGTGTGAAAGATGAAGATAGAGTAGGTCTTAAATGATAAAAAGGTGGTCCTACAATTTTGCAATGCGACAATATTATTATCACTAACACCAACCATTTATTATTATCTCTGCATAGAAGCCAACATGTCTATAATAAAAGACAAAGCGCTCACTCTTTAAAGAGATTCCATACCGAGCTCTCGCAAGTGAGAATGGATTCTTCCATCCCATCACTCAGATGTGCAAGCCAACTTTAATACAAATTGATTGGGTAATTGGGCTTCTTGTCTCATGGTGGGTGCCTATGTGTTCTCTCCCCTTTAGGCCTTTCTTTTAATTTGTTGAATTATGATGTCAGTGGTGTTACTTCCAATTGCTCTTGCATTAATTAGTTTTCTCCTTTAAGCCTATGCTCCCCCTATGTACCAAAGAAAAACAAAGAGCCCAACTGCTGCAAACCGCTGCATTTTGGAAAATACTTATCTACTATAGGGCTATGGATCGTTGCTGAGCCTCCGAACTGAATCGCAAAACTGTATCGAATTGGAATTGAGATAGTAAGAGCTGAATTGCACTCAACTGAATGCAATTAATTATTTTAGTTCTGGTTCTGGTTCTTATAAAGAACTATACTAGAACCACACTAGAACTGAATCGAATTGAAAAACTAATTTATACATATATTTTTATTTAATTTCTTAGTATATTATATTATTTGTAGTAGGTATCAAATCTTTTAGTATATTTTTTCTTTGAGATGATGGGAGCTTCTTTTTTTACAAAGAATAAAAATAAAACCTTATTTTTATATTGTAATTTTATTTTGATAGATATATTTTTATGTAAAGGAACATTGTAATGTATTCTAAAAATATAATAATTTCTAGTGGATACTCGAACTAGAACTTGAACCAAAATCAAAGAATTGAAATCGAAAAACCGAAACCATATCGAAACTTTGGTATAGTTCTCGTTCTTCAATCTTTCAGTTCTGATTCTAATTCCTAAAAATGAAAAAACTGAATTTTTAGTTCAATTCTTTTTTTTTTTTTTTAAGAACCATACCAAAACTGAACTTTTACGACCTTATCATCTACAACTGGTGTATGGGATCACAATATACCAAATCAATAGTTGGTTATCATTTGAAAAAACTATCACAATCTTTTAATAGATTGTTCTTTTTTCAAATGAAATGAGAGTGATACCTTTGTTTGCATTAAATAAATTTATGAAAATTACCGGTTGTAGTTTCAAATATATAATTTTACTAATTTGTGTACAAATATAATAGCTTAATAGCTCATATTTAAAATTCATTTATAAATACTCTTAATTTTGCTAATTAATATAACAAAATTAAATTTTCCAAAAAAAAATTAGATAAAAAAAGTCATGAAACAATGACTGTTGTTATTTCTTTGTTTGTTAACCTTAATCTCAAATAATCTGTTGAGAATTGCCAGTGCTCATGGGCACCTATATATTTCTGTTTTCTTTTTTTTTTTTTTTTCTGAGTTAAACTACTTTTTATGTTTGTATTTTTTTTGCGATTTAATGGGAAGTGAACAAAAAATGAAGAAGTAGAAACAGAAAAAGATAAAAGCCATTGGTTTTCAATGAGAGGGAAACTGTTAAAAAATGTAAAAAAAATCCACGTGTTATTAACTGCCAAACCAACTGCACGATTTCACAACTGACGAGAGAGCGCAAAAAGGAGCCATCATCGTTCAAAGAATTCACTCGTGAATATGGCTTCTTCGTCTTCTGCTCTTCCTATTCCTCTCTCCACACCTTCGTATCACTTAGACTCCTTCTCCGGCAGCAACAACCATAAAGCCTCTCTCTTTGCGATCTCACCACTGCCAAATATGACTCTCAAACCCCTACGATCCGCTCTCAGCTTAGCAGGCTCTACCAAGAGGGCCAACCACATCTTGCTCGACAACTGTTCGACACAATTCCTCACCTAACTATAGTTCTTTGGAATACAATTATTATTGGTTTCATTTGCAACAATATTGATGCGGAACCCCAAGAATAGCATCTTGACACCCAAATAAGATTTTATATATAAACCATAAATCCCAAATCAGGAACCCTAATTCCCAAATTATGAATTTCTTGTTGGATGGAATTGCGGATATTGACCCAAAACTCAACTAGAAGTATGAACAAAGATATCAAGGTGAAAGGATGAACACTGCAAATATAATTATCTTTTTATAAGTTCGAAAATAAGTTCAATGAAGAACCAAAAAGAATTCATCGCTCTTGAAATAAAATGCATAAATTGAATAATCTGTCACTAGTATCTGAATGATACAAATACACAAACCCTAACTGCACAAGAGGATATTCTATTCTCAAATGGACCTATTAGAAGGGCAAGGACTAAGAAAGTCAAGGAAGCATTTGATGGATTGGTCAAGAAGATATTTGGGCCTAAGATAAAGCGCCAAATAAAGAGATGAGCTTGCAAGAAGATCCGGGGTTGGTTCACATGATCCAAATATGTGGACCTTAAGCCTTATATTTAGCTTATGTTTAAATTAGTATAATTGGACCTATTTCAATTGGGCTTTATATTTTAATTAGTTTTAGGGTTTTCTACGTATAAATACTTAGCTATCAAGCATTGTAGGAGGATTATTCAATCAAGAGAGGTGAATTCTCTTTAGTTCTTCATTGAACTTATTTTCGAACTTATCAAAAATAATTAATGTTTGTGGCGTTCATCCTATCACCTTGATATCTTTGGTTCATACTTCTAGTTGAGTTTTGGGTCAAGATCTGCAATTCCATCCAATAAGAAATTCCTAATTTAAAAATTAGGGTTTCTAATTTGGGATTTAGGGTTTATATATCAATTTGATTTGGGGTGTCAAGACGCTATTCTTGGGTTCTGCATTAAATATGTCCTTAGAAGCCCTTTTATTCTACTCCCAACTTAAGATGCATGTCCAAGCCCTAAATGTGATTCCTATACTTACTCTTCTATCCTCAAAGCTTGTGCAGAAATTGGTAATTTAGTGTTAGGTAAAGCCATTCATTGCCATTGTATTCGGTGTTTATCATCCCCAAGTAGAATTGTATATAATTCTCTTTTAAATATGTACTCTACATGTTTGAGTAGCTGGGGCTCTTGTAATGTTTTCCATTTTTTTGAGTATGATTTAGTTAATACAGTTTTAAGACAATGCGTAGAGAAATGTGGTTGCTTGGAATACTATGGTTTCATGGTATGTGAAGACAGAGATATGTATAAAAGCAATTAGGCAATTTAGGATAATGATGAAAATGGGATTGCAATGTGTCCGGTTAGTTTTGTCAATGTTTTCATCAAGAAATCTAGCATCAAACTGATGAAATTACCTTTTTTGTAATCTTGTCGGCTTGCAATTATGCTGGTTTTGTTGATGAAGGTCTTTAAATATTTGAGTCAATGAAGAGAGACTTTAAGATTCTGCCCACAACTCAGCACTACTGTTGTGTTGCAGACATGTTAGGGAGAGTTGGGAGAGTGATCGAAGCCCATGAGTTAGTTAAACAATTGGGTGAAGAAGGGAATGTGATGGAAATTTGGGGATCACTTCTTGGTGCTTGCAGGCTTCATGGACACATTGAACTAGGTGAGGTTGTTGCCAATAAGTTACATACAATGGACTCAGTACACAGCTTGGCAGGCTATCACTCCTTACTTTCCATTATGTATGTTGAAGAAGCAAAATGGGAAAGTGTTGATAAGTTGAGGAAAGAGATGAGGGAAAAAGGTTTAAAAAAGGAAGTTGGTCGTAGTTGGTTGATATTAGAGGTCATGT
The DNA here is from genome assembly GCF_041381405.1 of Jatropha curcas. NCBI lineage: Eukaryota > Viridiplantae > Streptophyta > Magnoliopsida > Malpighiales > Euphorbiaceae > Jatropha > Jatropha curcas. Next base: position 20,361,899 of record NC_143157.1, read on the forward strand.
CATGCATTTTGTGTCTAAAGACTTGATCACCCTCAATGTGATGAGATATATGAAATGCTGGAAAGGTTGGCCATGGAGATGAAAGATACTGGTTATAGTCCTCTTCTAGGTCATATGTTTAATGTGTTTTGATGTTAAATGAGGTTTTTTATGGACAAATTACATTTGGTAAACGAAAGACTCTTACTGGTGGCAAATGGTGTTTTGGTTCTTTGCAAATGGTAAAATTGAAAACCATGATTATTTGAATGCTTATCCAAGGTGACAATTTACAGACATGCTTGACTGCTGGCTTGGACTTTTGAAGTATGTGAATAATTTGTTTGAAGGGGATGATTATTGGATGCTTTTCATGTCTCTTACTTTCGTGGTCTATGCAATTCAGTTCAGCAATGGTATTTGAAATAACCCTATTCAGGTCGGTCCAGAAAGACTTCTCATACATTATTGCCTTGTGTTCAATAAATTAACTTACATGTGTATTAGGTCTTATAAGATAAAAACATAGTTGGGGCTTCTCATTACATGTCATGTGAATATGCGAATTTGCTGCTTGGTTTTTCGTTTTTATGGTGGGATAAATTTTATTGTGCTTATTGGACCTGCATTACTAAATCTGTAAATTTGAATTCATTGAAGATCTATCATTTGTGAAATATGCAAATGTATTTGTAAATCCATAGCAAGAGAAGAATATCTTAATTAATTTTTATCAGTTGTACTGCTGAACTTATCACTTCGGTTCATAGCAATCGTATTTTCTAGTCTGTGAAAGGATTAAATTTTAATTGATATTTAATTACCTCTCGTGAACGTCTGAATAAGAATATCTTTTATCCTTGTAAGTTGGATTTTTCCAGTCTTTACATCTATTCATTTTCTTCAATAATTTTTTTCTTCATCCAAAAAAATTTGGTTTTAACTGGGGCAATAACAGGGTACAAAGGCATACAATCCCTGATCCTGTACTTATCCAGAAGAAAAAGCTCGGAAATATTCTTTCTGCTCCAACATTTACAACAAATTTTGAAGTCTCTTATCAGGACATTATCTGTGGGAACTTTATAACATGCACCGCCCGCTTGGCCCAATGTATATCAATGCCATATTTTACTAAATTAGGGAGTGTGACAGCTTTAAGAAGAGGATGTCTGGGCATAAGTTTTCCAGACCTAAAGGTACTGGTGTTCTTATTATTCGTTTCTCTCTCCTATAAGCAATCTTTATTTTCAATAAATGATAAATTGTGCTTTTGTTTTTCCTCTCTTCATTATAATTAATAGTTCCTTTCATCTATTTTCTTCCTCTGAAAGGCCCAAAGGGAGCAAGGACAGAGCCAAAGAGAGAGCGAAGCGAAAGACCGATCGAGGGAGCGGAGCAAAGAGACCGAGCAGAGCGAACGACAGAACAAAGCGGTATACCTGTGAAATGGGACAACGTGTAACCATGATGTGCAATGAAATTTCTAACTTAGTGCTTCTTTATAGAATGTTTGTGTATTGGGCCATTCTCCACACTCCAAATTCTAACAATCAAGCAGCACAATAGAAATAAGCAATGCATACAAATCATGCTTCACTTTGTTCTACTACTATAAACATTCCATAACTAAAAAGTGAATAACTTTCTATGGCCTCGCTTTGTGACTCTCCCTTCCATTGTTAGCTGTGTATGCACTCTGTTCTGCTTCTACTTAACTAGAAACCTTTAAACTCTTGGCTACTCCTCCATACTTCTAAGTTCTTCTTAGTCACAAATCTGGTTAAAAATCATAGCTAAGAAATATCTTTTGCATGCGCTTTGTCAACTTATTCGTGAAAGGATACTGACCCATGACCAACCCTTGGGGCATTCCAATTGTAATAGGAAATCATTCTTGTAATCTTCAACCATCTGAGCATGAACATGTTGAAATTATATGAACCTTAATAAAAAAAGTTTCAACTGTTTTAGAGGCTTTGACTTAGCAAGCCAGCCAGCAATTGAAAAATGAGCCTCCATCAAACTTTTATGTTTTGGCTAAGATAAATATTTTCCCAATCTAGTAATATTAACTTTCAAGTTTCAAAGACACAGTGAAAGCAAATTTTCAATTTCTCAATTAAACTTGATACTTGAGGCTTATGATTTGACCATAAGTTTCTTTATGAAGAACTCCTATTCATACACGCATGTGCAAGAAGACATAAGGGATGTTGTTTTTGTGGAGGCGAAGGGAATAACAACAATAACAACTACTAAGACTTAATCCCATATTAGTTTGGGTCAGGTATATAAATCCTTCATTTTCATTCCATTCTGTTCATAATTAAGTATGTACTGAAGTCAAGAGTAGGTCTTTTTAGACAACTTTCATCTATAGCGTTCGGCCTACCTCTTCCTTGTTAACATCCGTAGCATCAATACATAGCACTTACGAACCGGGGCACATGGGAGTCTATGTAGGACATGACCAAACCATCTGAAACAATCTTTTCTCTTTTATCCCCAATCTATGCTACTTGCACTTTTTGTCAAATGTGATCATTTTTAATCTTGTCCAATATTGTGACCATAATGCATCATAAAATCTGCATTTTTGCAACATTCATCTTGTGGTTGAGTCTTCTTTTCTCAACCGAAAGAAAAAAGAAAAGAATTTGTTGAGTCTTCAAGACCTAACTAGAATAATTGTATCCCATATGAAGCATTCGTATGTAAATTGTTGAGCTATTCTTGAGAAGAAAGAGTATGCAAAATATTTGTTAGGCTGCCGGATGTTGAAAGAACATAGCATCAATTTAGTAAAATGGATGCTTATGCACATACTTTGTTTCTTGCTTGAATTTCATGATTCCATTAAGGGAGATTGTTATCAAATAATTGGATAATTTTATGCCCAGAATATGACTGGAATAAAAATAACATATGTTATTTCTCTTTTTTTTCTTCATTCCCCTCCCTTTGACTGTGAAATTATAATTTATGTGGTGTGATGTTTTTTTTTTTTTTTTTTTAATTTTTTAAAAATAAAATAATATGCTACCTAGCACAGGTCTTAGAAGCATTGGATGGTCTGAAGAAAGAAACTTGATGTAGAAGCAGAGGAAGTCTTTTCACCAGACAAAAAAAGGCTGTGAAGATTCACCATGGCTGATATACCCCTTCTCCTGCTGTAGTAACTCCCATTTAGGCTTAGAAGGGTGGGTTAGACAAATAGGGGAAAAAAAAAAAAAAAAGACAACTTGTGTAAGATTTTCTTTCTATTGTCTATTCTGATGTTCTGCTAAATTATGTTTAAGGTAAATTTAACATATTTCTATCAGAAAAATTTTAAATTAACACTTAGAGAATTATTTTTGGTCCAACATCTAAAAATGATTTTCAAGTTGGCATCCAAGTTCCAACCAATTTGTTTTTAGGGCAAACACCCTCAAAAACAGTACCAGCAGCCCCCAAAAAAAAAAAAAAAAATCAAAAATTTCTTTTCTACCATCAACTTTTTATTTTTCCTTTTCTCGTTTTAGCTCCATTATAAACTCAATAAATAGATCTAATAAATAAAACCCAGCTTTTTTTGGCATTAATAATATTAAGGAAATATAAGAAAATCAATCTTATCAAATAAATATTAAAAAAATATTAAAAACATGGAAATTTGAACTAAATCTAAAAAAAAAAAGATTATCTTAAATTCAGAGCGAAGATAAATCAACACAATTTAAAATGTTAAAGAAAAAAGAAAAAAAAAATCGAAAATACAACCAGAATAAAGATAAATTATCACACGTTTGATTGAAATTATGACTCCATCCTTATTGTTTGGAGAATCATTATGTTCCCTGAAAGGTTTAGTTTGTTAAATTATTTAGTTATTTTATTTAAAAAAATGCTATTTTTTTTCTATTTTATTTATTTGATTATTCACATTTAATATATTTTCACTATTTAATCTCTTACATTTAGTAATAATTTACTATTTAGTTTTCATACAACGACAACAAAAATATTTTTAAATGAAATTCACGGTAATTTCCTAAATATTAGGAAAGAAATAGTAATTTTGATTAAATTTGAGAAACATTATAGTAATAATTTTTCTTTTGAAATAAATAAATTTTAATATATTTATGATTTAAAAATTAAATAATAATAACATTGAAAAGAAAAGGGGAAGATAAATTACAGTGAAATGCGACGGGAATATGCTTCGGATTTTGGACCATCCATGATTTACTCAGGAGCACTCAATAAGTACCAACGCACACACCTTCCTCGAGACTATCAAACTCACTTTCAAAACCCTCTTTCCTCATTTCTCTGTCTTTCTCTCCCTGCGGAGTTACCCAAACGTGGAAATGAGGAGCTCACTATTCAGATCCGTCAAAACCCTAACAAACTCTACCTCTTCTTCTCACCTCCTCCGTCGTGGCTATGGCTCTGAGGCCGTCCCCGATCGGAAGGTCGCTGTCCTTGGTGCCGCCGGTGGAATTGGTCAGCCATTGGCTTTGCTCATGAAGCTTAATCCTCTCGTATCTAACCTTGCTCTCTACGATATTGCTAACACCCCTGGAGTCGCCGCCGATGTTAGCCACATCAATACCAGATCTGAGGTATTTTTCGATTTTTATAACACTGCTGTCAATTTTGCTTACCTCTTATCTTAGGTTTTGTGTATATTTACTTGTTAAGCTGTTTTGGTTAATTTAGTTCTAATTCTGGTCCGGTTGGCGCTAAATTTCCTCATTTTTATAGCTTTTGACATTATTAATGTGTATTTGGAGCTGAATCTGGTGTTTATTTGTTTTGGTTTCCTTGCCTTGCGGTTCTTATTATTTTGCTTGCGTTTTTGCGTCTATGTGAATTCCTGTTACATTTCCCTTTGCCTGCTTGCTTTTAGGTTAAAGGGTATGTAGGAGAAGATCAATTGGGGCAAGCCTTGGAAGGATCTGATGTTGTGATCATTCCAGCTGGTGTGCCAAGGAAGCCTGGAATGACCCGTGATGATCTGTTCAACATCAATGCTGGAATTGTTAAGGGACTCTGTCAAGCAATTTCCAAGTACTGTCCTAATGTGAGTTTCTACTTTTGTGCTAAAGCGTCCTATTCAGACGGCTATTTCAGCTATTTGATTGTTTTATCTTTTATGGGATTTCATGGCTGATGAATTTTGGGTTGAATTTCTTGGGATCAGGCACTTGTTAATATGATTAGCAACCCTGTGAATTCGACTGTGCCCATTGCAGCTGAAGTTTTCAAAAAGGCAGGAACCTATGATGAGAAAAGATTGTTTGGTGTAACAACCCTTGACGTTGTTAGGGCCAAGACTTTCTATGCTGGAAAGGCCAAGGTTCCAGTTGCAGGTTTGTGTAATCACATTCTTATTAGAACCTATTTTTCATAATTGTATCCTCACATATATAAAACCCAAGAAAGCTAAACGCTTTGGTTTAGGATAGTAAGAGCTTAGCTTAAGTAATTGGATTCGTCGTTAATATATGTAGCTCTCTCAATTTGTTATACTTATATGATGTAAAACTTATGACCCATTAGCTTCAACTTCTCTACTTTTGTACATAGGGCAAAGTATGAAAATTTGATTTATGATGCATGGATTTCCTGTTTTGTTTTTGGCTTTATGTTTCTTTTGCAGAGGTTAATGTACCAGTTGTTGGTGGCCATGCCGGCATCACCATTCTTCCACTATTTTCACAGGTACTTGCTTGCTCTCTCCCCTTGTGCACTGCTCTTGCATTTTTTGGATATAAGTTTGTTCTGTATAACTTTTTCAATGAAAAATCCCTTCTGGTTTTTGACATGCTTTTTGCTAATTTTATATGATTTCCTTGTTGAAGGCCACACCAAAAGCCAATTTGTCAAGTGAAGATATTGAAGCTCTTACAAAGAGAACTCAAGATGGAGGGACGGAAGTTGTGGAAGCAAAGGCTGGAAAGGGCTCTGCAACTCTGTCAATGGCGTAAGTTTGCATTCTGACTAGTTTTGATGCTTTTGAATTTTGGCTTCTTTAGAAACAATATTTGAATTGCTTGATGTAAAATCTTTCTACCTGCTAAGTTTTGGGGCAAAGCTGAATCAGAAGAAAACAACAGGCAAACTCTTGAGTTTCTGAAGGCCTAAAATTGTAACCATGCTGGAATTCTGGTTTCTGGATTGATTGCATTTGGTATTACATTTGTTTGACACCATGACCAAGACCTGAAATTTGGGAAGTCTGAAAATGATTAATCTTGTATGTTTGATTTTACTATTAGTGTGTATGAAATTTGGTTGGCAATTTCAGTTTTTTCAAATACGAAAACCTAGAGCTGGAGAACTGCTTCAGCATTGCATTTTTTATTCTGCAACTGTTTTACTTGTGTTGATGATCTAACTTATAGTTGATATTACTTTGATATAAATGCAGCCAAATGGAAATCTAAATCATTGGCTTTTATTTTTTTATTTTTTTTGTATCTGTTCAACTCTTCTGAACATGTTATGGATGCATTTACCCTGTGTTGGCCTTATGTTACAGAATTCCAGTGAGAAGTATGTCCTTTTTTTTGTTTTTACTTAAGAATCCAATGCTTTCATAGCCAGGTTTTGTGCAATTGCACTCTTCTTGTCTCAATGAAAGATCAATGTGCTTGATATTTTCCCGAGAAACGAACTTCCAGTGTTTATATTCGATGGATTTTTTGTTCTGTTTCTATTCTCATTTATTTCCATTCACGTCCACCGTTGCAAAAGGAAAACAAACTTTTTGTTGTTTACCAGTCTGATGGGTCTTTTGCAGCTATGCTGGAGCCATCTTCGCTGATGCTTGCTTGAAAGGACTGAATGGAGTTCCAGATGTTGTGGAATGTACATTTGTGCAATCAAGTGTTACTGAACTTCCATTCTTTGCTTCGAAGGTGATTTGACTTAACCATGATTGTATATGACAGATAAGTTTTGATCGATTTCTGTCTGGGGGAAAATTTCTCTGTTTTATGTGGGCAGCCCTAATGGTTTGAGTATTGTCCTATTTTTAGTGAATAATAGCTATCTTACCGGCATGACTTACAGTTCACAACTGCAGTTCGAAATGCTACTTTTTATCATTGTACTTGGAGTCTCTGATTGGGACATTGGTGTCTTGTTTCTAACATTTTGAAACAAATCTAAAACACAAGTTAAGATGAAAAGTTGTTGACAACATTAGTCCTCCCCTTTCTCTCTCTTTCTTTGTCACGAATGAAGCTGGATTATCAATGAAGGTACCAGAGAGTGTCCTATTAGAACTGTATTCTTTGAGATGGGAAAAAAATGGTTACAACATTTTTTTCCCTTTTTCAGTCGTCTTAGGTATTATGTAGGACACATGATTCATGTGGGAATATTGTACAATCATTCAATTGGTGTAAACGTTTCTGTTCCGTGTTTGCAGGTGAGGCTTGGAAAGAATGGTGTGGAGGAAGTTTTTGGGTTGGGCCCTCTTTCTGAGTATGAGAGTGCTGGCTTAGAAAAGTTGAAGCCTGAGCTTCTGGCATCTATTGAGAAGGGAATCAAGTTCGCCAACCAGTAATGCAGTTTACTTAGCTGGTAGTCATGTGTTCCCTCCATCATAATCACATACAAAATTTTTGCTTTCTTTTTCATGTGTTGTATTCATTGCTGCTAACTTCGGCAGCCAGCACCGGCTTTACTATTTGAGGTAGAGTAGGCTTTTTTTTTCATTAACTGAAGTTTTCATCAATAATACCCAGTGGAATGTAATGGGAGGGTTTCAATAGCAACTTGAATCCAATTTAAAAAATTTAGAGACAAAAAGTTAATTGTTCATGTGTCTGTCACAAGTATATGATGCTATGCGATCCACTTAAGTAGGGAATGCGTGGAAAACTATGAAAGTGGACTTGGCAAAAGTACTTGATGGATATATTTTGCCCTGCAATCGTTTCTCTCTAATGTATACGTTGGGAATGGAATTGGTGGACTAAGTTAATTGTGCTTAGGAAGCACATTAAGAAAGGATAGTCATCTTTCCTTTCTGACGCCACACTCCTAGCTACATCTATTAGTTCAACATGGGTTGTTCCCCATATCAGCTGTGGAAATGTTAAAGTATCGTTTTGCTTCTTATCCAAAGCAAGTGATGGATTTGTCTGTTTGGTATTGAATTCGATTTTTTTATTATCTTTTTGTTTTATACTGCTTATGAAAAATTGAGGCTCTAGAAAGTTCAAAAATATAGTTTTTTTTCGAATTGGAGGACTATTATTTAGTCCTGTTTGATTAAAATACTAATTCATTCCTACTGTTTGATGAGATTAATGACTGGTTATATTGATCTGTTGCTACTGATTGATAAAATTAATGAATGATTCATTTTTGAGGTTTTGTGGTGTTAAACTATTCTTCCAAGAAATGTTAAAGTTTTGTTGAAGTGTTTCTGTTGAAAATGCATGCTTTAGTTAATAAAGTGCTGGTGAAAATATGTACTTGCGTAATTTCTTTTTGCATAAGGACTACAGTAGTCTTTTTCACAAACTGAAAGTGCAAAATGGATTTTATACTTCAAGCAACCTCGGGGACTTAACTGTTGAAAAAAAAAAAAAATCTTTCTGCGCATTTATAAATATATATCTTTCCAAAATTTAAATAAATTTATGGTATATATTTAAACATTTAGAAATATCATTTAACTTTAAAAAAAATTCTTAAAATTAAAAAATCATACAGTAGATTAGAAATATTATTCAGTGTTTCGAAAAGCATTTGACTGATTAGAAAGCACCGATTATAATTAGTGACGATTTAATCCACCCCTTTTGAGTTTGAAGACTCTCCCTCCAGATTGTAGGCTTCTGCTGTTTAGAAACAGTTTATTATCAACAGCAAAAACGGTTGAAAATTACCCCATAATGCAATATAATGGTGATAAAATCACATGAATTCCTTTGTAGCATAACACTTCAGAACCTAATTTAACACGTGGGATTCAGGAGTTATATAACACTCGAGGGGCCAAAAGGAACAAGAACTTGGACTCCATTAAATATCTATTTCTTCTTGTCCACTATACCTTACAAGTCATGGGCAAAAGAAACTCTAATGCTAGTATTTGTATAAAATTATTCACCCTACCACCCAAGAACAAGGAATCAGCTTTTAAGCATAACCCAAGTTGACAAAACTTAAAATAAAAAGCTACAAGATTTCAAGTACCTTGAGAACACTACTACATTTCGTAACTGGAAGAACCAGCATCTCAAGCTTTGTCAGGTGCAGATAAGGATCCATCAATTGACATCTAAGTGCAGGCTGCAACAAAAACCATCCTCAAATCTCAGCTTTTAGTACTGAAATGTAAAAACTATATTGCCAGGAGAATTAAAAGAGAAAAGAAAAACACATGATATTCATTTTTCTTCAAAAAAGTTCCGGCCTTGCCTGACTGCACGTATGCACCAATTGGAGTTCTTACAACAATAGTGAACGAATTACTGTTCCTACAATAATTTTCATTTTGGATTTACTCTTTATTTGCATCTTTTTCTTTTTTTTTTGTAATGTTATGTAGTATAGTCAACATTAGCTGTCGATGAAAACACAGAACAACTGAAATCATATAAATAAATCTTGCCCTAACAAGAACAAAGTATTTTGTGAATGCATCATAAGTATCTTAAAGTCCACAGGTAATATCACAAACAAGAAATGTGGAACATAAAACTTTGCCACAGTTAGCTGTCAATGATTTGAGATCAGACACCAAAATTCCACTTGATGGGAACTTAGAAAAATTGAAAAAGAACATTTGAAGAAGTGCGGATAAAAAAAACATGTACAGCCAGCAAAAATCTAGTGAAAAGTACATTTCTACATGGCAAAATATTGCAGATACAAAAAAAAAATAACAATGTAGAAAAAAGGCTGTCTCATAGGTAAGATTTCCACTGTGCAAGTATTGAAAACTGTATAACTCTCAAGTTATCAAAAAGCTTGGAGCGGCATCTGTTCTTATACAATGAACAAATTCCAGATATTTCAGTCCGAAGCAAAAACTTGTGGATGGTTATGACTCAATATTTCAAATTGATTTCTAAATTTTAAGTACTGGACTAGGCATTTCCAAAGATTTTTTTATGAAAAGCACATGGATAAATTTATGTACTGAGCCCACATAGAATGTTGGCATAGCTTAAAACCACCTGCAAGTTTTTAAGCAATCCACAATGAGGAGCAAAGCCATTAACTTTAAGGGAAAAATACAATATTATATATTTACTTGAATAACTATTTTTCAGGGTCATGTGGAAACAAGAGATATGAAAGAATGCTTCCTACCTCAACTAAGTCTACCAGCTCCTATGTCATTGGCCTGCATCTGATCCATATCCTGAGCCACTATCACCTTCAGAATCTGCATGTGAAGTATCAAAGAAAAAGGAAGAAATCCATTTGCATTAACAACTGGAATTCTAATTGCCTAAAAATCTTGTACATGTAACCTCACTATAGCAGATAATGCAAAATGTCATCATTACCACTTGAAGATGATCCAGAGTCACTGCTAGAACAGCCTGAACTACTTGATTTACTCGCATTATCACCTTGTTTCTCTGCTCGATTGGGAGAACATACAGCAAAATCTTCTTAAGTGCTTAAAAGGAAATTAGCGTTTAAATTTGGCGCATAAACTTAGAATATCACCAAAACGCAATAAGTAGAGCCTGAAAAATGGCAAGGGAAATCCAATTGATTTTAAGAGCTTACCTGCTTTAGATTCTTCTGGTGCCCCTGCAGCAGTAGATATCTGATTCTGCATGCATATGAGATGAAAAATGTGTCAACCATTACGAGTATCATGCAGGACATTCATCTAAAGATTGAGCTAAATAACAATTCATGATCTTACAGCCTCCTGGTAGTTGTGGCCAGCTTCTTCTCTTTCATGACAAGTGGTTTCAGATTCTCTCTTGTTCTGGCTCAAATTCTTCTTGTAATTGGTTACAAGCCTATCAAGTTCCCATAGTGTGTCAATATCAAAACTATCAATGTCCACCTCAATCTCGTCTTCTTGTTGGCAGAGCCCAGGGTTCCTCTTTTTAATAATCTGGACAACACTGTCCAATTTCTCTGAAGGCAAATTCAGTAGGTCCATACTCAGTCTCTGCTTCTCTTCAAAAGTCATCTCTCTCTTTTCAGGATCCTTTGGCTCAGTCTTCTTTGACATTGGTGTCTTACCCTCATGTGTGACAATATTTGTTCCTTCTAAGTTGGAAACCAAAGGCTTTGCCATAGACTCTGATCTATCCAAATTCCTTCTCTCCAAGGGCATTTTCAATGGAGGAGGACTGCGATTAGGGGAAGGAGGAGCTGGAGCTGGAGCTGGAGCCAGAGCCGGAGCTCTCTTTGAAGCTTGTTTTGGAAAACTTGTATCATGCCCTATATCGTGCCTTTCATCACAGTTAAACTTGCCCTTCATAACTGTCCACTTCTCCTCAAACAATCTGAACAATGTTCCTGCCATAATATGCACATCCTGCCCTTTCTCATTGTAAGTCATAGCATTATTAAATGTCAATCTCACATCCTCTGCGAACTCTTTAGGTGACTTGTACCAATTCTTCTGCAACCTACTCTTTACTGTCCCCAAATCCATGGGATGCTTAATAATCTTATAATAATCGTGCAACTTCAATTTCTTCACATTCACAGGTTCATTAAACACCCATCCATATTGATGATTCATCAACTTTCCTAACAAATCTTCACACTTTTTAAATATCTCCCTATTATACCTATCCATATTTGAATCCAACTCCGTTACTTTCCCTCTGCCGACTTTCTTCTCTCCACTGCATTGTTTCAACTTCTTAGTCTCTAAATTACTAGTCTTTTCCTTCCTTATCACAGAAACTGGAGGATTCTTATGATGCTGATTCACTTTTGAGGTTTTACTCTCTTTCTTAACATTCTCGCCATCACCACCGTAATCATTAGCTAATCCTTGCAACGGCTGTGGATCACTGGGCCCCACATAACTTACTTCAGAATTAACCCTAGCAAGAGTACTGTTTTTATTACTATAACCTCCCCCTGTACCATCATCACCACCTATCATCCCATTATAATTATACCCACCATATTGAATTTGATTAGCTTCAAGTTTCCTTTTCAAGCTCCTAACTTGATCAAGTTCACTAACTAGTTTTCTCTTTAGCTCTCTAATAACTGATTTTGATCTATCATTCAAGCTAATTCTAACCTTATTATCAAATTTCACATACCCGGATAGTGAATTACCAGTCCTATCATTCTGTGGACCCGGTTGAAGGCGATTGTGACTCGACGAATGGTCAGACGCCACGGTGTTGAAGCGCTTCTGCTGTTTCGGCTGCTGCGAGGAGTAGTAGCTGTTCTTGTTGTACTCTTCGCCGCCCGGAGAGAACTGTTCCGGATGAGGGATATGGGTGGGATTTTTTGATTTGTTATGGAGTTTTTGGGCATACATTTTTTTGCTGCTATTGTTAGTATCTATCCATTTCTGTTTCTTTCCTCGAGAATCTCCACCGCCAGCAAAAATTGGCCCTGTAGCCATTTATCGAATGAACAAAAATACAAAATACAAAACCCTAATCTTGATGAAGAAACAAAACCTAATTTTGAAAGAAAACAGCTAATTTTTCTAATTCATAGGTGTAAATGATCTTAATTCGATGATTGGGCCAGAAATTATATAAATACAATGCCCAGGGATCTTTTTGGAAAAGGGTTTATGAAAGAGGGGAAAAGGTAGGGTTTTTGGTACGTCTAAGGTACAAAGATTGGAACTAGGGTTTCTGATTATTATTTTTTTTTTCCAAGGGAGAAATTGAGGAAGCTGAAGTGGAGTTTCAGTCAAGGAATTCAACAGGGAGAAAGTGAGCACACGCGCTTTGAGAGTAAAGTGAAGAATGAGAATGGAGGTGGAATGATGACAAGTGACAAGTCAGATGGGACCTAAGAACGTCCTCAATTTTATCCTTTTTGTTTAGTTTTTCTAATATAAGTTTCTATTTAATTCTCAAATTTTACCAAATTTATATATTTTTTTTTTTGAAAATGAAAATTATATTAATAAAAATGATACCAGGAAAAACTTAGTAAAAAAAAAAAAAAAGACATCTCAGCCCGAATCAACAGGTTCCTAATGCACCCAATCTAAGCTTTAGAATGCTACGTGAAAAAATCGAGGATCTCCAATCCTATTGCCAACATTGGAAATAATAACCTTAGCTAACAAGTGAACTATGGTATTAGCATGATGTCTAACCCAGGAAAGAGAAAAATCATTTCCTTCCAAAAGCAATCACCTATAATCTAAAACCAGAAGATCCAGCTCTGTTATACCAGAATATGAAAAATTAACCTTTTGACAAATCATCTGTGAATCAGATTCCACAACAACAGTCTTCTAGCCTTTCTGACGCAGTCACGAATGGTCATAACTTCCGTACAATATTCGAAGGTAGACACTGCCAATGGCGAGAATTAGGAACAGAGGAAACCACAACAGCGGGGACAGAGGAAAAACCATCACGAGTTGACTACCAGTCATACAAACCATGCCAAGCATAACCAACAACCTGATATGGAGTGAATCTTCGTTGATTAAACACCACCTGATTCCTACTTGACCAAAGTCTGTATAACAATTGAAAAATATGTTGAAGAGAAGTATCCTCCATCGTAGCCAGCACATGAAAAATAAATGATCCAAAATTAAGAAAAAAGCGATGCATAATGGGACATAGAACAATCCAACAAGCCTACGCATGTGGACATAAAAATAAAAGTCATTCTTAGTAAAGTTCCATGTTTGCACATCATTAAGGTTGCTGGGACTTAATGGGATAAGAAGAGTAGAAGAGATCAGCAGCGATAAATAGTTTATGTAATTTATCAAAATCCCATTGTTTATCATTTGTAAATAACTTAAAAACAATGGTGTTATGTGCAAAAAAACCCTGAAAATTTTGTTTTTTTTTTTTTTTAGAATTGTTATATTATTTTAATATTAGCCATATGGTGTACTGGCATCTTGTTTTCAAACGGGCACTCTTTGATTTCTAGTTTTACAGTGAATTCATTTGTAGAGCGATAAAATTGCTACTTAGATAAATAAAAAAAAAAAAATTTATTATATGGGCAATAAATAAAGGGCAAAATAGGGATACGATGGAAACCATCATATGTAAGTCACGTGTTTGTATCAAGTGGGTTTAATTACAACCAGGTAAGCTGCCAGCTATCAAAATTGGGTCCCACCGGCTAACGGGGGTATTCCTGCGTATGAGAACATAGTAATGTAAAAGGTAATAGCCGAAATAGTGTTCGTTTCTAAATCAGCATTCCAACCAAAAAAGTCAACCATAACACCTGATTACAAATTTTTATAGTGTAGGCACTCCATTGATGAAGTATGAAATAAAAAATTTAAAAAAAAGTAAAAAACACTAAATTTATAATTAACTCTATTTATTATTTATTTAAATAAATATCCATCATCACGCATGTATATTATAAAACCAATATATCTCTAAATTTTACCATATTTAAAAATTTTTAGATCAGATATAGTAATTAATAACTAAATTTCCTCTTCAACCGTATCTTAGATTATACTCCTCAAAATCAAATTATGCATTTATGAATTATTGTTATATGCTTCTCAAAAACTCGAATTCTAATCAAAATTATAATAATATCAATATATCTTTAAATACATTTTTTACGATCAAATTATATATTCATAATTTACGTCAAAAATTGTATTGCATAAAGATATCTCTTACAAATTTCATTGAAGAGATCTAAATTTTATTGCTTCACACCTTATAAGGCTTAAACTCAAACTTGTAACTTAAAAATGCCTATGACCGACTTAAATTTTCGTTTACCGGAAAACAATTTATATGAAACATGGGCATTTTTTTATTACCTTTTTACTGAAAATCCCTCTCTCTCTCTCTCTCTGTCCCTCTCATATTTTCATTTTATCTCTCTTCCCTTTTGTTTTCTCTCTCACATTTTCGCCTCTCTCTCTTTTTAGCAAATAACATGCATTGTATAAGAAATAAGCATCCAAAATCGAGGAACAACCTCCTTCTTCTTTTTCCCTACTTCGACTTGCTTCTCTCTTTTATTGCTATTATTCCTTTTCAATATAAAAAAAAAATTAAATAAACCCTTCAAAATTCAAAAACCTACTAATAATATTCCAAAAATAGGAAATAGAGAAATATTTGAAAACCTTTTTTCTTATTCTCACCTTGTACATGGAGGTTGAATTTGGACACAAATGGAGAATAGAAAGTTTTTTTAATGGTATTAATTTGATTAAAATTAAAAAGTAAATTTTGATGTCACGTAAAATTTGGGCAAAAGGAAATGAATTTAAATCGGTGGTAGGTATTTTAGTGTTACAAAATTGAGGTTTGAACATTTTTAAATAACAAATTCAAGTTTAAACTCATAAAATTTAGATTCCTCCAGTGAAATTTACTCTATCTATAATAATATATAATGCATTTGTATTGGATGAGTGACAATTATCAACTATCAAACTTACTCTCTCAATGTTTCATATAATCGGTTTATATTATTTTGATGTGAAAAACTTTAGCTTTCTAAAATCTCATTGCAAATTTGACGGTTATGATTGAGTTATGACACTATGGGAAAACTTATCTATCTAAACCTAATGTAAAAATAATTTTTTATTTAAATAAGAGTACTTTTTACTATTCATTGAAAAAAAAGTAAGAATTTCTTTTGAGAAATATAATTCGTTAATAATAATAAGTATACTCAATTAAAACAGATATAAAACCTATTATCATAATTAATAGAGAGTTTGCTGTCTTTTTAACAAATAAAAAAAATTATCTATATATTTTTGAATAATAAAAATAAAATTAAAAGGGACAATATTAAATTTTTTTATTTGAAAATGACCTTGACAATAAATATAAATTTCATAATAACAATTGGCCGATGATAAAATAATTTATCTCAATCTTCCATACATAGATTGATTTTTCAAAAAGTTGTTGCATATATATATACACACACATGAGTTTCCGCTGCTATGCATAAATAGTATCAATGGAAGAACATATTGTACTACCAAACTTCATCGTTCGAGGATACATTTATGTAAATCAAGATTTAAATTCTCTAACAAAATAAAATCAAATATCATGCCTTTATTTAGTACCAAATTCTCGTAAAGAAGGGATCTAATCCTCATGGAAAAAGAAATAAAAAAAAATTCAAATATAGAGACAAAACAATAATAAAAAAATAAATAAATAATGAATTAGTTGTATAGTTTAAAATTAAGATTACCTCTATATAAGATTAATAAAATAAATATTACAAATCGAAAGGGCAGAGGCAAATTGGGTGAATGGCTATATAAGAACCTATAAGGTGAAATATAGGATGTCGGCTTAATTGGGTCGATCAATGTTAAAAAGTTAGTACTAATTAACTGTCTAGTTAGCTTGTCACTCTTATATATTCTTCATAAATTTTATATTTAACTCAATATGGGATTCTTAACTATAAACAAGAATAAACTAATTTTGAAACATTTTCCTAGGCAAATTTGAAAGGAATTGTGCAATTGAATTAAAGCAGTGGAGGATTAAAAAATAAAAAATATATGAAATATTAAAATATAGAAAAGTCAATTGACCCTTCAGCATATATTGAAAGTTGCAAAAGAGTGTAACAAAATTTCAAGGTCATGTGCAGCCACACAGAAATTTGCCTAAGCACGAGGAGATCCGCCATCCATGGGCATTTAATGCTCCTGTATATAAATACTAAACTTCATACATACACAATAGTAATAATTAGAAATTTACAATCAAGAAGTTTATAGATCTCTATTGTAAAAAGAAGATGGTGCTAATCCTCTGAGACTTGCACCTAACAATGGGATTCAAACACCATACTCATAGAACTACTCTTCCTATTAGATATTCAACCATTCTAGCTTTAGCCCTTTTCTTTACCTCATTATTTCTCTTCATTTCTCCACTTAGATATGTACAAGAACCATTATTTCCTTCTGCATCAAAACCCCCACTCTTTAATGGTGACCTCAGAAATGCAAAATTTCCATGGAACAAGCTATGTTTTGGACAGACTTTTCATGAGAAGCTAAAACTTGCAGTTTTCTCTAAAACATGGCCAATTGGTGCAGCTCCAGGTGGTATGGAACGCCATGCTTCAACTCTATACAATAATCTTGCATCTAGAGGTCATGAAATCCATATTTTTACAGTTCCATCAGACAGAAGACCTCATGAAGATATCCATGAAGGGAATCTTCATGTGTATTTTGCTTCTAATGATCATGGTTCTGTTAATTGTTCTTTAGCATTTGAAATTTTCAACAAAATAAATACTAATGGAGTAGCATTTGATTATGTGCATACAGAAAGTGTTTCTTTGCCTTATTGGAGAGCAAAAACAGTGCCTAATGCAGCAGTAACTTGGCATGGAATTTGGTATGAAATAATGCACTCAAGATTGTTTGAAGAACTATTTTCAAATCCAAAAGGTAATTTTCCAACCCCTATGATAGATCTTCAAGAAGCAATGCCAAGACTTGTCGACGAAATTAGATTCTTTTCTAGTTACAAACAACATATAGTTATAAGCAAGAGCGCAAGCGAGGTATTAGTTAACATCTATCAGCTACCAGTTACCAACGTTCACATTATACTTAATGGAGTTGAGAATGCGAAATTTATGTATGACCCAGAAGCCGGATTGATGTTTAGAAGAAAATATGGTATCCCTAAAAATGCAAGTCTTGTAATGGGAGTTGCAGGTAGACTTGTTAAGGATAAAGGGCATCCATTACTCTACGAAGCATTTTCAGTTATCACTAGAAGTTACCCCAATGTGTGTCTTGTGGTCGTAGGGTTAGGTCCTTGGGGGAAAAGGTATGCTCAATTAGGTCCAAATGTGAAGGTGTTAGGTGCATTAGAGTCTTCAGAGCTTTCTCAATTTTATAATGCAATTGATGTTTTTGTGAATCCAACATTTAGACCCCAAGGGCTGGATCTCACATTAATTGAAGCAATGCATTGTGGTAAACCAGTTTTGGCCCCAAATTATCCAAGCATAGTTGGGACTGTGGTTGTGAGTGAAGAAATTGGGTATACATTTTCACCTAATGTGAAGTCATTGATTGAGGCTTTGGAATTGGTAATAAGAGATGGGCCAAAAGTTTTGCAAAAGAAAGGCTTGGCCTGTAAGGAGTATGCACTTTCTATGTTTACTGCTACTAAAATGGCATCTGCATATGAAAGGTTCTTTCTTTGCATGAAGAATACTAAATATTGTCAATATCCTCTCTCTACAGATTGTTAAAGTAGATCTCTTTTCCCTTGAAAAGTGATTTAATGTTGTATTTTAGTGTTTCATAGTTAAAATAGAGAGGATTTTTCCCTGATGTGAATCTCCTAATTAATATTTTTTTCATAGTGATTGTAATACCTTAATTAAATTAGAAAAATGACATTTAATATGACATATGAAGGTCAAATATGATAAGTCAATATGTATGGTCTAATTGGTCTTTTCACTTATTTGAGAAGTGAGATGTTAGAGACCTCTCCAGTATAAGAGTTTTTATCAATTTGATAAGTAAATGGCAGAGCTACGCCGGACTGCTGACTTTTGATGAAAATTGAAGTTCATATAAGTTAGAATTTGAAAATTTTGATATTTTCTTTAATTGGTGATAGAGCTAATTAGTTTATTAGCTCCTGAATGATGTACATGGTTTCCTTGTAAAAATTTTCAATCGTATGCAACAGAACTCCTCTTAAGTAAATAAGTGGAACATACTCCTGTCTTACACTTTGTTTAGGAAGTGGGAATAGGTGAGGAAAAGAGTGAAGAAAGAAAAATATAATGATGTGGCATTTTCTCTTATTTGGGAACAGAGTAGAGAAACAAGGGAAGGGAAAGACAGGAGAAAATCTTTCACTTGTGGCCATCGAAGCCATTCTCTCGTTTTGGCGGAAAAAAAAAGGTTAAACATTTGCGAAATTTGAGGTTTTGCAATTACTAATTATAATGAGATTTTCAAAATAAATTTTGCTATTTATATTTTTATTTCAGAAATTTATTCTTTTACAAATTGATAATTTTGTATTACATATTTTATTTTTTCAATTATTTTTGTTAGTCATTATACTGATATTAGATTTTATAATTAGATTTTCTTTTTCCTTACTTTTTCTTTCTTTATTTTTATCCACTCTCAAACAAGATTGGGGTAAGGGATAATCACACTCTAATTTTCGATCTGACTTCAAGTACTCTCGACTATAAGAATTAAAAGAAGAGGTATTCTTTATTGTGTAGGTTATAATACTATTTTGGCCTGTTGACCTTCCTTATCAACCGGAAAAAGAATATATTATTATGTTATCTAGATGTGATTTGGTTGATTTTCTCACCGGTGTAAAGAGAGACATTTTGAATTTAAATTTTATAAGCGTTTTTACCATAGTGAGTTTGAATTACCTCTATTATATAATTCATAATATTATTTCTGTCTATTTAAACTTTCTGCCCATTTGGGCTTCCAATATATATATATATATATATATATATATATATAATATTGTTATGTTGAGCTAAAATCTTTGAGTTTTATTTCTGTCCATTTAGCCTCCCAATATGTAACATCCTCTTGAGTTGAGTCGGGTTGAACCAAACCTGGTTGGGGTAGAATGGATGATAAGTGGACTTATTTGCATGGAAAGTTTAGGACTTGTTTGCCTCAAAACATATAGCTTGGGTAGTAAGTTGTAGCCTTTGTATACTTGAGGTACCAAGTAGAGAGGTTACACAGCCAAATCACTTCTTCTAGAGTCTACCCGTTCCTATCATTTTCACTTTCCTATTTTCACGTTTTTCATTTTCTTCTTACGTTTCCCTTCCATTTCCTTGCACTGTTCATGCAAGTTACGCAGTAAGTCCACTCCAAGTAAGTAGAATTCCTTGAAGTTATATGTTATTCACTCTTTAATTGAGTTATATTGGAGATGAGTTATGAGAATTCTTGTGTATAGGAGAAGAAAGTTCAAAGGTAGCAGAAAAGAGAAGCTAAAACAGAGCCCCAGCTTTGTGGCAAGACAGGTTTAATATCTCTTGTTATTTCCCATGTTCTTTGCATGAAAAATTGTGTGGAGTGTTGCTCATGAGATCATATGTTGCTTATTGTGGAGTGAGAGGATTGAAAATGATGTGAAAACAGGGGATGGAATGAGTTTATGAACCAGAGTTTGCTGGAAATTTTACCAGCAACTTCATCTTGATTTTGACCCCAGTAAATGATGGAACTAGGAATTGTCATAGAAGAGTTATTTGTTCCTCTATGTGTTATCTTTACGTGGGCTTTTGAATTACTCAATTTGAAGTTGTATATTGAGAGTTATGGCCAAAAGAACACAGACTGCACAATCTGGAAACACGTCACGCGCCCGCGCGGTCTGGAAAGCAAGTCGCGCTCGCGACTTTCACATGCGCGGTCGCGACTTTGGCCAAAAAACTCTCTGACTCTCAAATGGCACATTTCGCGCTCGCGAACTCCACAACCGCGCTCGCGACTTCATCTCGCGCTCGCGACTTGTGCTGCGCGGTCGCGACTTGAGCCAGAAACCTCTCTGACTCTCGATTGCACTTCTCGCGCTCGCGAGGTTTGAAGACGCGCTCGCGACTTCTCCCTGGGAAGCATCTCGCGCTCGCGACTTTTCCCTGCGCGCTCGCGACTTGTGTTTTCATGCATTTTGGACTTCATTTTCTATACAATTACATTCCTTTGCTCAACATGCATGCATCCAATCATTGTAAAATAAAAATATAATAGAAGAACATGGATTAAAACAACATGTAAGCATTTATATGGTGTGAACTCAAATCAATATGATGAACTATGAAGTTGTAAAACCATTTATGTGCTATTGTGTTACATTGTTGATATGCTAATATGAAGCTCCATTGAGGTTGGGTAGAAACCATGTAGATAAGGCTATGTCGCGACATAGAATAGTAGATCTGCGCCCCATACAGTTTGGAACTCCGGCTACAGGCCGTTGAGTGGATATGATTAAACCGTGTGGTGCAAATCCGGTTAGGGGCACCAAAACGGACAATATTGGCATAGGCGAATCCGGTTCGGGGCCTATAGCATACAGTTTCATCCCGTTTCATACAGTTTATCTTATCACTTCGGTTTCACTATAACCTTATGGAGCCATACAGATATTTTAACTTGCTATTGCATGAATCAGACAGTAAAATAAACAGTAAGAAAGATCATCAAGGTGAAATGAAAGCCGTATGTTATGTGTGATTATATGTACTTACATCATTCTTTCTGCATATATGTGTGCTCAATTATGTCTTTCTATATTGAGATATCCACTGGGCTCGTATAGCTCAGCGAGTTACATGTTTAACTCGCAGGTTTTTGAGACTGGTCTAGAGAGCGTCAGCTTACAACTGCAGCAGTTCATCTGTAGAAGATACAGTCTTCAGGGTAGCTTCCTATTTTGATATGTATCTTTTATTATTCTTTCATGGCATGTACAGGGCACACAGTTGGGCCCATCTCATTTTGAACACTTGGATAATGTATACAAATATTCAGTACACTAGTAATGTAAACGGCATCTGTATATATATATAAATATTCAGTATTATGATATCAGCATGTCTAATCATACAGTCAACCAGTGTTGTAGCATCTCGACTCGGTTCATTCGGGTTAACGAGTGGACCGGGAAGGGGTGTTACAAATTTTGGTATCAGAGCCCTCGGTTTAATTTCCCCGGGCTTGAATGCATAAGTCATTATATGTACATGCCATGACTACCCTGATGAACTAAGCAGTTGTTATTATTTAGGAGGATGTCTCAGGAAGGTGAAAGTGAGTCACACGCCTCCAGAGCAGTGGAGGGTGAGGCTCCAGCAGCACCAGGTCAAGCTAGAACAGTGGAGGGTGAGGCTTCAAGAGCACTAGGTCAAGAGGTGCTGTTAAAACAACTTGCAGATACTTTTCGACAGATTGCAGGGGTGATGCCTCAAGCACCAGTAGTGGTGGAGAGAGAGAGAAAACCCCCATTGGAGAAGCTTAGAAAATATGGTGCAAAGAAATTCAAAGCGAGCAAAGATGATAGTCCCGAAGTAGCTGAGTATTGGCTAGATGGGACATCGAGAGTCCTAGAACAATTGCAGTGTACAGCCGAAGACAAGTTGATTTGTGCCACTTCATTGCTGATAGAGGAGGCATATACATGGTGGACCACTGGGCAACAGAGAGTAACAGCAGATCAACGTACTTGGCAATTCTTCTTGGATGAATTCAGGAAGAAGTTCATTACCGAGGCTTACCTAGATGCGAGAAGGAAAGAATTCTTATACCTGCGACAGAACAGAATGTCTGTAGCTGAATACGAAAGAGAATTTACTAGACTCAACAGGTATGGTAAGCAGATAGTGGCTACAGAAGCCGAAAGGTGTAAGAAGTTTCAAGAAGGCTTGAATGATGAGATTCAGATGGGAGTGGTAGCTTCCAGATTCAGAGAATTCTCAGCCTTGGTAGAGGCAGCTCAAGAGATAGAGCGAATACAGGCCAATCAGCGTTCTAGACGCCAGCGGTCTCAGCAGAGAAGAGACCAGACTCAGAGTGCACCCAGTACACATCAGCCGGAGAGCAAGAAATTCAGAGGTGCAAGTAGTTCATCTGGTGCTAGGCCTCCTTTTAGTCAAGGCTTAGTCAGGGGCACTAATATGCCAGCAACATCAGTGGTGGCTAGTTCTACCAGTGGGAGTCGAGGTTCAGGCAGAGGTTCTGGTAGAGGCACTGGTAGAGGTGCAGAGTCAGCCGGTTATACTTCGTCACCTTGTGAGCATTGTGGCAGACGACATGGTGGAGATTGTTGGTTGGTGACTGGTAAATGTTGGACATGCAGAGCCTCAGACCATCAGAAGAAGGATTGTCCTAAAAGGGCAAGAGTTCCTACACCGTTCATAGCAGGCTGAGGTCGAGGCGACACCTCCGGAGTGCAGAGACAGCAGTCAGAGACTGTGGACAGGCCTGAGACCAGGGGTCCAGCCAGGGTTTATGCCATGCGAGCCAGAGAAGATGAGGAAGCTCCAGATGTCATAGTTGGTGAGTTTTCTTTATGTGATCATGGAGTTTATGCTTTAATTGATCCTGGCTCATCTCATTCATACATTAGTGTGCCTACACCTTGGGTTAAAGGGTTAGCGGTTGCACATGTGGGACAGGGTATGTTGGTTACCAATCCATTAGGAGATGTAGTAACAACTCATACGGTGATCAAAGACTGTCCAATTGTTATTCATGGAAAGGAATTTCCAGGAGATCTTATGGAGTTGCCATTTAGGGAATTTGATGTTATTTTGGGCATGGATTGGCTATCTCGACATAATGCTCTAGTTGATTGTGCAAAGAAAAGGGTGACATTATCTACACCAGCAGGGGAAGAGATTACAGTAGTCGGGAAGCGGCGAGATTTTCTGGGTAATGTGATATCAGCCATAGCAGCAAGAGATTCATACAGAAGGTTTGTAAAAGGATTTTCCATCATTGCATCACCTTTAACAAGACTATTGACAAAAGAGGTTGTATTTCAATGGGATGCCAGATGTCAGCAGAGTTTTGACATTTTGAAGAGAAAGTTGACTGAAGCACCAGTGTTAACTCAGCCAGTGTCAGGTAAAGACTTTGAGATTTACAGTGATGCCTCTCATACTGGGTTGGGATGTGTACTCATGCAAGATAAGAAAGTGGTCGCCTATGTCTCCAGACAATTGAAACCACATGAGTTGACTTATCCAACCCATGATTTAGAACTGGCAGCCATTGTTCTAGCATTCAAAGTATGGCGGCATTATCTGTATGGTGAAAAGTGTTACATTTACACAGACCATCAGAGTTTAAAGTACTTACCAACACAGAAGGACTTGAATTCAAGACAACGGAAGTGGATGCAGATTCTGGCTAATTATGATTATGTCATTAATTATCATCCGGGCAAGGCTAATGTGGTAGCGGATGCCCTTAGCCGGAAATTCTTGTATGCTTTGAGCTTAATGAGAATTAGTATGGAGTTACAACAGCAAGGAGCTATTCTCGCACAGATGCCAGTACAACCATCTTGGCTTCAGGACGTTGCAGAAGCACAGAAGAAAGATGCACAAATAGCCCTATGGGTTAAACAAGTCCAGGCAGATCATGGTGGAAAATTTAGATTGGATAGCAATGGAGTTTTGTTTTATGCAGATAGAATTGTTGTACCACAGACAGGGGAGGTCAGACAAAAGATTCTGCATGAAGCTCATAACAGTCCATATACAATGCATCCAGGTAGCACCAAGATGTATCAAGATTTGAAGAAAGGCTACTGGTGGCCAGGCATGAAGAGAGACATCAGAGATGTTGTAACAAGATGTTTAACATGTCAACAAGTAAAAGCAGAACATCAACTGCCATCCGGGTTACTTCATCCCATAATAGTGCCAACATGGAAATGGGATCAGATCACGATGGACTTTGTTACTGGCTTACCTCAGACACAGCGGAAGCATGATGCAGTATGGGTAATTGTGGACAGATTAACCAAGTCTGCTCATTTCCTACCAGTTAAGACGGACTATTCTCTGGACAAGTTAGCAGATATTTATGTTAGTGAGATAGTTCGACTACATGGAGTTCCATCATCCATTATCTCTGATCGTGATCCAAGGTTTACATCGAAGTTTTGGGGTAAACTTCAAGAGGCATTAGGAACGAAACTGCATTTCAGCACTGCATTTCATCCGCAGACAGATGGGCAATCAGAGAGAGTGATTCAAATCCTGGAAGACATGTTGAGATCATGTGTTATTGAATTTGAAGGCAGTTGGGACAAATATGTATCTCTCATGGAGTTTGCCTACAACAACAGCTATCAAGCGAGCATCAAGATGGCACCCTATGAAGCATTGTATGGTAGAAGATGCAGAACACCTGTATGTTGGACAGAACTTAGTGAGAAGAAGATTTTGGGTCCAGATTTGGTGAGAGACACAGAAGAGAAAGTAGAAATCATCAGAAGACGGCTGAAGGAAGCAAGTGATCGACAGAAATCCTATGCGGATTTAAAGAGAAAAGACATTGAGTATTCAGTTGGGGATAAAGTATTTTTGAAGGTTTCACCATGGAAGAAGATCCTAAGGTTTGGACAAAAGGGTAAGCTAAGTCCTAGGTTCATTGGTCCATACGAGATTGTTGAACGCGTAGGACCATTAGCCTATCGCCTAGCATTACCTCCAACCTTAGATCGAATCCATAATGTATTTCATGTATCCATGTTGAGAAGATACAGATCAGACCCCTCACATGTGTTATCAGCAGACGAGATTGAAATTCAGCCGGATCTCACTTATGAAGAAGAACCAGTTCAGATCCTAGCCAAAGAAACTAAAGAATTGCGGAACAAGAAAATAGCATTGGTGAAAGTTCTTTGGAGGAATCATAAGACAGAAGAAGCAACTTGGGAATCAGAAGAAACCATGCGACAACAATATCCGCATTTGTTTACAACAGGTAAACTTCGGGACGAAGTTTTTATTTAGAAGGGGAGAACTGTAACATCCTCTTGAGTTGAGTAGGGTTGAACCAAACCTGGTTGGGGTAGAATGGATGATAAGTGGACTTATTTGCATGGAAAGTTTAGGACTTGTTTGCCTCAAAACATATAGCTTGGGTAGTAAGTTGTAGCCTTTGTATACTTGAGGTACCAAGTAGAGAGGTTACACAGCCAAATCAATTCTTCTAGAGTCTACCCGTTCCTATCATTTTCACTTTCCTATTTTCACGTTTTTCATTTTCTTCTTACGTTTCCCTTCCATTTCCTTGCACTGTTCATGCAAGTTACGCAGTAAGTCCACTCCAAGTAAGTAGAATTCCTTGAAGTTATATGTTATTCACTCTTTAATTGAGTTTATATTGGAGATGAGTTATGAGAATTCTTGTGTATAGGAGAAGAAAGTTCAAGGTAGCAGAAAAGAGAAGCTAAAACAGAGCCCCAGCTTTGTGGCAAGACAGGTTTAATATCTCTTGTTATTTCCCATGTTCTTTGCATGAAAAATTGTGTGGAGTGTTGCTCATGAGATCATATGTTGCTTATTGTGGAGTGAGAGGATTGAAAATGATGTGAAAACAGGGGATGGAATGAGTTTATGAACCAGAGTTTGCTGGAAATTTTACCAGCAACTTCATCTTGATTTTGACCCCAGTAAATGATGGAACTAGGAATTGTCATAGAAGAGTTATTTGTTCCTCTATGTGTTATCTTTACGTGGGCTTTTGAATTACTCAATTTGAAGTTGTATATTGAGAGTTATGGCCAAAGAACACAGACTGCACAATCTGGAAACACGTCGCGCGCCGCCGCGCGGTCTGGAAAAGCAAGTCGCGCTCGCGACTTTCACATGCGCGGTCGCGACTTTGGCCAAAAAACTCTCTGACTCTCAAATGGCACATTTCGCGCTCGCGAACTCCACAAGCGCGCTCGCGACTTCATCTCGCGCTCGCGACTTGTGCTGCGCGGTCGCGACTTGAGCCAGAAACCTCTCTGACTCTCGATTGCACTTCTCGCGCTCGCGAGGTTGAAGACGCGCTCGCGACTTCTCCCTGGGAAGCATCCTCGCGCTCGCGACTTTTCCCTGCGCGCTCGCGACTTGTGTTTTCATGCATTTTGGACTTCATTTTCTATACAATTACATTCCTTTGCTCAACATGCATGCATCCAATCATTGTAAAATAAAAATATAATAGAAGAACATGGATTAAAACAACATGTAAGCATTTATATGGTGTGAACTCAAATCAATATGATGAACTATGAAGTTGTAAAACCATTTATGTGCTATTGTGTTACATTGTTGATATGCTAATATGAAGCTCCATTGAGGTTGGGTAGAACCATGTAGATAAGGCTATGTCCGCGACATAGAATAGTAGATCTGCGCCCCATACAGTTTGGAACCTCCGCTACAGGCCGTTGAGTGGGATATGATTAACCGTGTGGTGCAAATCCGGTTAGGGGCACCAAAACGGACAATATTGGCATAGGCGAATCCGGTCGGGGCCTATAGCATACAGTTTCATCCCGTTTCATACAGTTTATCTTATCACTTCGGTTTCACTATAACCTTATGGAGCCATACAGATATTTTAACTTGCTATTGCATGAATCAGACAGTAAAATAAACAGTAAGAAAGATCATCAAGGTGAAATGAAAGCCGTGTTATGTGTGATTATATGTACTTACATATTCTTTCTGCATATATGTGTGCTCAATTATGTCTTTCTATATTGAGATATCCACTGGCTCGTATAGCTCAGCGAGTTACCTGTTTAACTCGCAGGTTTTGAGACTGGTCTATAGAGCAGCTACAACTGCAGCAGTTCATCTGTAGAAGATACGGTCTTCAGGGTAGCTTCCTATTTTGATATGTATCTTTTATTATTCTTTCATGGCATGTACAGGGCACACAGTTGGGCCCATCTCATTTTGAACACTTGGATAATGTATACAAATATTCAGTACACTAGTAATGTAAACGGCATCTGTATATATATAAATATTCAGTATTATGATATCAGCATGTCTAATCATACAGTCAACCAGTGTTGTAGCATCTCGCTCGGTTCATTCGGGTTAACGAGTGGACCGGGAAGGGGTGTTACACAATATATGTATATAATTTTGTTACGTCGAACTTAAAACCTTTGAGCTTTGGAGCCTCGCTGTAAAATTAGTTGGGCTAAGCTTCATGGGCTAATTTTATAATTTGTTTCAAAAGTTTGATTAGAATAAATAAAAAAAAAAACTTATTTCATTATTAGATAATTTATATCAATTATTATAATTAAAAGTCATTTTTATAATAAAATTAATCTTTTATAACGTGTCTTGCACGTTGACTATGCTCATTATATATTTGTACACTTTAATTTTTTATATATACATAATATTAAAGCAAAAGTTTTTGTTTAGATTAAAATAAATACAATTTGCTTAATTTGTATTGAATTTTGTCCTACAAGCCATTTGTAATGCTACTTTTTATGTACTTAATTCTATTTTATTTATAACGAATTGGTCTCAAAATAAAATTCAACCAATCTCTAGACCTATCCTTCAGTCCCTAATTTATAAATGTAGATTCTTCAAACCTTAATAATTGCCGAAAAAAAAATTCAATTCATCACTCAATCTTCAATCTTCTGCCATCCCAAATCAATATTTATGTACAACTATCATGAAAAATAATAATAAATTATTTTTTACTGCTTGATAAAGGAAAGAAATAAGTAGATGATTTTAATTGATAATGGTAATTATTTTGGCTATAGTGACAGTATTACTTACCCATTTCATTAGAGAAAGGAATATATACACAAACACACAAATTCTTAAAACCCCAAAAGTGAGCAAAAACAGAAATCTATAGTTCTTGTTTTTTCTAGTTTTGTAAACACTATTTTCTTTTAAATCAAACAAATTTAGAATATAATAGAAAAATATTAAAAATATTTAATCGTCAAAAGGTCATATATTTATTGCAAGGGAGATATAAATCTCTTACTAAATAAAAGTAATAATAGTTACAAATTAATTTAATAACGAAAAAAAATGTTATGAAGAATAGAACTCTTTTCAAACCTCAACATATAATAAGAAACAAATTATATTAAAAAAATTACTAATTTGAATTTCAAAATCAACCATTCTTTAACTGAAAATGTTGTAATTTAAAGAAATTTGATGCTGATAGACAAAAAAAAAAAAAAAAAAGAAAGATTATAGCTAAGTTAATAAATGAAAATTACAAAGCAAATAATTCTAGGATCTAACTTTGTTTCTCTAATTTTCTAAGTTGCAAATTTAAAATAAATAAATAAATAAGTTAGTTAAATAATAAAAATGATTACATAAAAAAAATGTTCGATTCTCGTCAGATAAACCCTCAATTTTCCCTACAACCATATAGAAAAAGAAGAGTATTTTTTTTTTCATTTTTATTATCTATATGTATTTATTTTTAAAAAATAATTTTTAGAAAATATATCCAATCAAATAATAAAGGTATTTTTTTTTTCCTAACTATATGTATCTCGAGCCTACTGGGCTAAAATTAAATCCTGCTCGCACGGGTCAGCCCAAGAAGGGATAAAGTGCTTCCAGTGAGTATTTGCTCTATCTATGAGAATCGAACCATCGACCTCATTTAAAAGAGAAGAGTGTCGAACCACCATCCAAACACTTATTGGTATAAAATGTAATTTTCAAATTGACTATGATTAAAGCTGTTTTAAGATATTCGAAATTTTAGTAAGAGCAATATCGGAAATCCTATTATTTCTCTATATTTCCACATTTATATATAGTATACATGTAGACATAGATAGATAATTATTTTTTTTCCAATTCATGGTAAAAAATACACTTGTTTCAATAAAAAATTATTTTTTCATATATTCAATTCATGAATGTAGACTTGATTTGGACAAGTCACTTACCTATTTTTATACTATTCGGTAGGATAGTTCTATACTAGTGTTTAAATC
Source organism: Jatropha curcas (assembly GCF_041381405.1). Classification (NCBI taxonomy): domain Eukaryota; kingdom Viridiplantae; phylum Streptophyta; class Magnoliopsida; order Malpighiales; family Euphorbiaceae; genus Jatropha; species Jatropha curcas. Next base: position 20,391,595 of record NC_143157.1, read on the forward strand.
TTCAGAAAATATATTATCAAATATCACTCCTTTTACGTTTAACTAAAAACTATTAAAACATCTAATAATTACTAAAATAATAGTTATACTAAGAGGATATATAGTTCAACTGCTTCATGTCGAATATATACTTTATAAGTGTTTGGTAAGTATTTTATTCAGCAGGTGCTAGGTGACAGAAGTTTCAAATAGTTATTGATATTTAGAGTTTTTTCGTACAAGCTGCTAGCTAATTTGAATATTATTTTATTTAATTCTATTAATATAAAAAAAAATAACTACTAACAAAATTTTTAAATTAATATTTTTATAATAATTATTTTATTTATAGTTATTTTAAGAATAATATTTTTTATTAATATTATTAAAAATTAATTAATATTTTTATTTTTATAAAGCGGGATCCACATTTTAGGGAATATGAGTTAAAGAATGTTAGAATAAAGAATTATATGTTCATTTAAAAATAGAAATATATATGTTATACATCTTCATATACAAAAAAATAAAATAATTATATCATTACTTATTTGTACTGTACGATTTCAATTTTAAAGTTCAAAAAATGAAGCCAATATTCATTTTCCATAAAAGAAGTCGGTCAGTAAATTGGTGAGGTGCTGCATAAAGTTGTCGGATTGGTTTTTTTATTTGAATCAAACTGTATATTTCACCAGTTTAATTGGTCAATTTTTTATTCAATTCATATCGACTTTTATTAGTTTTTATCATCCTATTTTCATTATCCAATTCGAACCGGACTATGATTCGGTTCTCAATTAAACTGGTCGGGTTCAATTTTTAGAATCATGTTTGTATAACTCACATGCATCTGCTTTAGCTAGAGTCGCACATACTGTTTTTGTTTTTTTTTTTTTTTTTTTTTTTTTTTTTTTTTAGAATAAGAGTTGCATGAGTTGGAAACTTGGAACCTATTAATTTCATGGTAATGTGCGACCTACAGTTAAAAATTAAAGTTGAAATGTATGTTGGTCCGGCAAATATTTTCGCAAATTGTAAATTTGTATTATTTTTGTGGGTATAAGTGTGAAAGCACGTTTCTATTAGAGCAACTCCTTTAAGTGTTTTACTATATATAATAATAATAATAATAATAATAATAATAATTAGTGCACAAAGTGAAGATGTCTTATCCATTTCACCATTACATAAACTATTACAAAATTTATCTCAGTTGAAAAGGCCAAAGTGAAAATACACGAACATAACTAAATATTGTATTGGGCTACTTAGGCGGATGCCTTTACACCAAGTCAACAATTCAAACTCTAACAACTCTTTTTTTTTTTATTTTTTAATTCAAAATTCCAGCCCTATAAAACCAAAACATTATAAATTAAGTATTGGTTGGGTAATAAACCACCTTAATTTCTGTAAAAGTGAGAATACAGATTTGATCCCCAGACAGCGTACTTTACTGAAAGGGCAAAAATCTTTAAGCAGTCTAAAGATTAAACTTCTTGATTATACTAAAAAGTGATAAGATTTTTGCATTTTTTCAGTTAAGCTAACGATTCTCCTCTCTAAAGTCAAAGTAATAACTAGAGAGATGTTAATAATAAAACAACACGATTAATGATGTTGTGGATCCGGTCCTCCCGGCGAGACTCTCTCTGGATTTGCTTCTAGCATCGGTAACTTTCGGCGAGATTCAAACCTCGAGACTTCATATTTCAGGAGATCATGAAAAGTACGGTAATCATTAGTCTTTTTTACCAATGAGAGCTTATAAAAATGAGAAAGACGAGCATGTGAAGTTGCTACAAGCATCAATGTAATAACTAAAAACACTAAGAATACCCTTGACCTCAACAAATTAGCCATTAGGTATATGCAAGAAATCCAATAAAGGCAGAGACGCTTATATAGGGGCAGAGACAAGTTGACAAGTTTGAGGATTTATATACAAGACAGATAAGTATAATGGAACATCAAGTGATAGAGACGTGGAGATTCTCCGCTTCTCTGGTTGTGTCTGTGTGCATACCTTGCATTTTGCTTTAACGAGTCACCTCCAATACTTTGATTTAATTAAATGCCAATACGCAACCTTGCGCGTGTACACGCATGATGTTCCTGGTCTCTAAACCCCATTGGAGCAGACAAATTCTTGCTTTCACTAACTTCCAGTAACATCTTAAATTTTTTAGTCAATGTTTTATTATCTTTATATATATATATATATATATATATATATATATATATATATATATTAAAGGGCTCTTCTTCTTCTTCTTCTCTTTTTTTTTTATTTAAACAATTGTATTACTGATAAAATATTCATATATTTTATTAAATTTATTTATCTAATTTGGTTAACAACTATATTTGGTATTAAAATTACGTAGTTTATTTCTAGATAAAGTTTTTCTACGTGTACGTACACTCCATTTGTTTCTAAAAAATAATAGATGTTTGGGGTATTTATAGCAATCGATCAATAAAAAATATTTTTTTGATAAGAGGAAAAATAAGTCTATTTTTTTAAGAAATACTATTTTCTTTATTTAAAAGAGGAAAATATTTTCTAAATATTATAACCTAATAAATACACATTATTTTTTAATTTATTAATAACTAATAGCTACCATTATTGGTCACTATCAGCCATCACCAGCCACCACTACAGCAGTGACCACTATCAACCACTATTGCTGATCACTGGCAACTATTACTATTTATTATTTTTATGCATTTTTTTTTCTCATATTTTTGATAATAAAATTTTAAAATATGAAATTTTCAAAATTTTAAATATTTTTATGTTCTTGTAAGTTAAAAATTTTAATATTTAAAAAATAATTATTTCGAAAATATTTTTTAAAAATAAATTATTTTTCTGAAACAAATCAAACCTAAATTTAAAAGAAAAAAGTAGGTAACAAAGTCACCTGCAAATTGAGTTCTATATCAAATAAAATAGAGGTTTGATCTAATTAAATATATACATATCACATGGACATACCTAAAAGAGGCAAATATCCAACGTACGTAAAGCAATTTGTGCTGACACTACAGGAAAATTTTGTTCCTATAAATAAAACGGCCACGCTTTGTTGCTTTGTCGTTTTCAACAAATGTGGAAATAATTAATAAAATTAAATCAATTGGCTGCGGCTTCTTTCACCCTTTACTTGTCAAAGTCGGCTAAATTTTGTTTGTTTCAAAACTTTAGCATCAACTTGACTAATACATAATTAATATTTAAACCCATAACTAATATACTTTAGGATGTATTAGAAAGAACAAAGGGAGAGACTATATAAATGTACCTATGAAATTTTGTATGGATGGCACATGCTTTTTTAAAGGGAATCATAAAATTTTATTTAATTTGTTAATATTTTGCATGATGAGATAGATATTACACCATTAAAATTGCTAATTTGGGTTCCTTTTTTAAATATATTCTTGTCGAAAATATTTTTTTAAATTTCTAATATTTGGAGCGTTTAAGATCTTAAACTAGTTAATGAAATTATTTTTCTGACTAAAATAAAAATCAATTATTTTGAAGAAAAATTACTTCTCTTTTTAAGAATAACTTTTTTTAGGATTTTTAAAAATAAATTTATTATTCAAAAAATTATAAATACACATCTATTAATTTACTAATAATAGATAGTGACCATTGCTCACTTTCGCTAATCAGTATTGGTCACCAAAAGCACCGGTGATTATCTTTAATTTGATTATCAAGTCATTATCATAATTTATGATTTTAAATGTTTTTTCATGTTCAATAAATTTTAGAAATATAAACTTTGTCTGGTCTCCAACATTTTTCAGTCTAATAAATTAAAATTTTTAATATTTTTAGTTTTTCAATCTTGCAATAAAAAAAATAGAAAATAACTTATTTTTCTTGTAAAAAAAATTTTTAAAAGTAAATTATTTTTGTGGGAAACAAACAATTAATGACTTAACATTTTGAATGGTTTCAACCAGATTAAGAGATAGATTTAATAATATAATATTAATGAGATGAATCTAACGTAACATAATCATATTATGGATGGAGAACCTCTTATGTTCTTTAAATAAGACTCAAAATGCAATGTGTAAATAACAAGTATATTATTATTCAATTCATTAGAGGCGTAATGAACCGAAATAATACTGCAGACTCAATTGGTGAAAATAATTGTGATTAAGAGAACTTGAATTTGAGATCTCTCACTATTCACATAAATGAGAAGACGACAAAACCACCCACCGATTATCATAACCATCATTATTATTATTAATAAAAAGAGCTGTATAAGATAAAGGTTGAACATTCCATAAATACAAAAGATCAAATACCATAATGTTGAAGTTGAAAATTGAAGTAGAATGAGCTGGAATTTTCTTAAGCAAGTGGAAGCCAATTCAGACTTGATGAATTATAAGGATTATCATTTGACCATATCCTATCCATGTATATGGATATGTTGGTGTCATCTTCTTTATTAGGTTAAGTATTTAATGGTTTGATCACATGTAATGCTATTTGCTAATTCAATAATGTGCTATATTAAGTGTTAATTTAGTGATTCCACGGCCATGTGTCTATCTCTCTTACCTTCGAGATGTTGAAATTGAAGGATTGTCTTTTCGCGTTTGGTAGGAGTTGAATGAATTGCAAGTGTGTATTCCTTTTCCTTTATATTTCATTGGTGGCATCAATGTGGAGTCGGTACTTTCTCATTTTCGATTTATCTTCTCATTGTTAGGGTTGTAAATAAACCAAATTGTTTACAGCCGACAATTCAGTTTGAAAAAAATTAGTCGAACTCATTTAATAAACTTAATGAGTTGAGTTTGAATCTGTTTATAAACTAATTTAATAAATGAGGCAAACTCACATTAAAATAAGATTCTCAAAATTTACTAACAAAGTTAACAAACTCGTAAATGAATTCAAGCATATAAGCGAGTTACATTTTCTTTCTTTTTTTTTTTTTTTGAATTACAATCTGACAAAGAGTTGAGTTCAGACTTTTTAAACTTGAACCCACTCAAGTTCAAACCTGATAGAACCTGATAGAGTTCTAGTCCATTTAGCTTATTGATAGCCCTATGTTGATCATTTTTAAAATTTTATTTCTAATAAATTTACTAACTTGTTCTAATTTTTTCATAGTAAAAATTTTAGAGTGGAGCTATTTGAAATTAAAATCTTTTATTTTAAGTTGATACCAATTATATCTTGACTACTATTCATAGAAGTTGAGAAGGAATAGAATAATCATAGGTTTCAGAGAATTGAAGAATTCTAAAGAATTCTATAAAATCCATTCGTTTTTTTTTCTTTGACAGAACGTTAAAACTTTAGTTGGATTCAAATTCTATGGAGAGGTCCATTAAATTGTTGAACAAAGAATAAAGTTTTTCTTTTTCTTTTTTAGATGATTGAAAAATAATAAAAATAATTAAAAATAATCATGTATTTAAAAAAGGGAAATTTATTATTTAGTCCCTCAGTTTTTACATAATTATCCAACTAATCCCAAGTTTTGCGCAAATATCTAACTAGTCCCTTATATTTAACTCCGTCTAATTAAAAGGTCTTTCCATCCGAAAAGGTTGGTTTTTTCCGTTAATTATAGACTAAAAGGACTAAAACACCCCTCCCTAGCTGACGTAGACCATACTTATTCATTGAGGGGAAAATTATTATCTAGTCCCTCAGGTTTTACATAATTATCTAACTAATCCAAATTTTGCGCAAATATCTAACTAGTCCCTTAGGTTTACTCCGTCTAATGAAAGGTCCTCCGTCCGAAAAGTTAGTATTTTTCCGTTAATTGAAGACTAAAAGACTAAAACACCCCTCCCTAGCTGACGTGGACCAGTATGAAGTGATAAGGGAGGGAATTGATAAACAAAAGACTAAATAATAATTTTCCCTATAATTTTATGCACATGTAGAATTGTATAGACTAAGCTTAATTACATGAATAGGAAAATTAGCCTTCGCTAAATTTAAAAATGAAATTGAAGAGTTTCATATAAAGTTGATGGAGACATAATCATTTTCTCTCTCTAAATGTACGGTTTAGTTTTAGATTATGAATATTTGCAAATCGAAAACCATTAAATATATTAGTCTCTAAAATATTACTATCTTCATTCTATAATATTCGTCACATTTAGAATTTCATCGCTTTTAAAAAATTATTAAATTTGTATAAATTATAATAAATTATTGAATAAATTTTGACAATATTACCCTTAATTTAATATTAATCTCTAAGAAAATCATTAAATTGAAGTAATAATTATTAATCATACACAAAGGGTAAATATGAAAAAAATATTTATTACTCCTTAAAACCGCAAATATAACAAGTATTTTAGACCAAATTAGACAAATATTTTAGAACAAACTATTTTCTCAAATCTGACAAGTATTATGAAACAAAGACAGTATTAAAAAAGGATAAAAAAATTAATTTGATGTTCTAATTAAATATTATTATTTAAGTGAATCATGAAAGTAAATACCTCTTCAAAAAAGTAAATACCTCATTTTTCTTTTTACCCCAAATTATCATCATAGTTTCTTTTTTAGAAAAAAAAGTAATAAACATAATTTTCTATTTTATTCATATTTAATATGCAAATTTTATCAAGAAACATTACTATTATCATTGATAAAATCTAAAAAAAAAAACAAAGTATTCCATCTATTCATAAATACTTTTAATGTTTTTATGGTAATTAAGTAAGTAAATTTATTCTTATAAATTACAACAAAATATTAATTAATTTTATTAAGTAACCTTAAGTAAGAGAGGAGATGTTATATGATTTTGGAAAATTATAAAAATAGTTATTAAATTTAATATAAATAAGGATAAATTGAAAAAAAAATTAATTACTCATTAATATTCTAAAAAAAAAAGATATTTGCGGAGAAAACACCGGCTCTAAAACAATAGTTATTTATAGATAAAAAAGTAATTATTATTGCCACCTATATTATTATAATTTCATAACTTTGAATATGAATTTAATATTTAATGCAAGGTTATCTGTGCAAAAGATAAATTAGGTATATCATTATGGCATGGAAGGAACAAAAGGGAAACAAACTAGGTATATCATTATCGCTTCATACTGGTCCACGTCAGCTAGGGAGGGGTGTTTTAGTCTTTTAGTCTTCAATTAACGGAAAAAAACTAACTTTTCAGACGGAAGGACCTTTCAATTAGATGGAGTTAAACCTGAGGGACTAGTTAGATATTTGCACAAAACTTAGGATTAGTTAGATAATTATGTAAAACCTGAGGGACTAGATAATAATTTTCCCATCAATGAATAAGTATGGTCCCGTCAGCTAGGGAGGGGTGTTTTAGTCTTTTAGTCTATAATTAACGGAAAAAAACCAACTTTTCGGACGGAAGGACCTTTTAATTAGACGGAGTTAAACCTGAGAGACTAGTTAGATATTTGCGCAAAACTTGGGATTAGTTGGATAATTATATAAAAACTGAGGGACTAAATAATGAATTTCCCTTTAAAAAATACAATCTCACTTCCTATTTTACTACGTATACGGTAATGTTTCCCATTTCTTGCCCTAATTCGATGAAGACTCCACCTGAGTTTGCCTCGATTTTAACAATAAATACTTCCACATTATATTTTATGTGTTTATATATTAACGAAAATATGCTAGGACTATAATATGTTAATATTTATCTCGAACATTACCAAACAAATTAAATTAATCAAACCGAATCAATTTAGTTCAATTTAAACTCTGACGATTTTAATTTGCATAGAAAAATCAAAATTTCTTAGTTACGGTTCACTTTTATAAAACCCAAAAATAAGCTAAAACATTATATAAAAACAAAAAGCAAAACCAACTGAATTGACCAAACCAAACTGATACATCATTTGGTTTAATTTGAACCAATATGAAAACTCATGTAGATCCAACTTAAAATCTATATAAATTCACCTTCATACTTTACATAAAAAATCCTTATAACGTTCTAAACTTTTATTTTGACATATTGAACATTTCAATTTATAATATTGTACATATTTAATACTTTCATTTACAAAATTATTCTATTGAATACTCGAATTTAAAAAATTAGTCAAATTAAACACTTATTAGATAATTAAAAAAATATGAAAATTATTATTCTAAAATAATACTAACTACATATCAAGCGAATACTTTGCACAAAAATATCAAAAACACAAAAAAAAAAAAAAAAAAAACTTTTATTAACAATATTACTAAAATTAACAACTTTGAAAGTATAACAGGTGCTTCACAAAATTTGAGAGTGAAGTAAAATTAACGACTTCAAAAAAATTTGTATAGTTACTTCGCATAATAGGTTCGTAAAGTAGATGTTCGAATTCATGCATTTTGCCCTTAAAGTGATATGCTGAGTATATACACTAGAATGCAGCTAACTTTCCGTCTGTATCAAAAGACTTTAAAAGAGTGATAGCCACATGATCATTAGGTTGCCAATGAAATGTTCTTTTGAATTTTTAAAAATTTTCAAGTTAGAATTTCTTCTCATGCTCTCTAATTGTAATCAACTTTTGCAATTATGACGGATAAGAGAAAATTTTAATGCTTCGAAGCAATACATTTGCTCCTTCGTTGTCATACTTTAATAATAATAAGAATTTCAGTTCCTTGGAATTTTAATTTACACATATATTGATTGGCTAAATATATTAGAGTACTTCGAACTTATATGTACTTTATAATTTCATCCTATTTTGATTTTTTATTATTTTTCTCAGTTTCGACCTTCTCTTGTAATAACACTTTCAAGTACAATTAAGGATGTAATTGCGAACAAAAAAATATTTTCATCCATTTTTAATCATCATCTGGCTCTCTGAAAAAATAAAAAATTAAAATTTTGAAATAGTCTAAACAAATAAGTTGTATAGATTAAATTTTAATTTTTGAGATAAATATGATAATTAATAATTTAATAACATAAATTTTTGTTACTTACCAAAAAAAAAAAACCCCAAGCATAGCATGAAAATTAAATTAATAAAACGTAATTTTTCTAATTATATTTATTTTATATTTTCTATATATTAAGCGTAAAAAAATCCTAATTATTTTAATTTTTAAATTGATAAATATAGTCAAATTATTATTCATTTAATAAAAAAATAATAGCTAACTACTTTATTATTTTACTTTTACATGTAAAAAATGTCATATTTCTATATTTATAAATGTGCCGCTTACTATAAATATAAATATAATTTGCAAATGACATCTAAAATTTTATTTTTAATATAAATTTTTTAAATGAAAATATTTTTTATTTGCAATTTCATCCTTAATTGCAATTGAAGATGTTATTGCTCTAAATTAAGTTAGATTGACAAAAATGTCAAAATGGAGAAAAATTACATAAATCATCAGAGTATTCTAATAGATTAGACCTACATGCATTTGAACAAGGGTGGGTTAGGAGGAACTGCGGCCTTGAGCCCTTACCTCCTTTTTTCTTTTAAATTAGTATTAGATTTTGGCGATGCGTGGAGTAATATTAAATAATGAAATAATTTTTATAATATTATTCAAAATAACAAAATCGTACAATAAATGATCTTGAAATACATTATAAAATGGTATCTCATTAAGATATGATTAAAAAGTTATAATGTAAAGATATGCCTTCTTAAGTATCACGTGAAATCTTTTACCAAGGCATGCAAAAGTAAAAGTAAAAGTCATACATGGTATGGCCTGTATCAAAATGCATACACACTATTAATGGATTTTTTAATAGTAATAATAATTTTGAGAATTTAACTAATTATTTATAAAAATGATTGTTTATTTATTTGAAATGAATGTATTACTTATTTAGTGCAGTGTGTCCTAAGCGTATGAATGTCATACTTTAAAAATTATTGTATTTCATACATTCTCGTATCCGTGTCTCGTGTCTGTGCAACCTATCAAATTTTGTTAATGTGCATTAAAGTAATTTAATAAAAATAAATGGAATTTTTATATTTTTTTCATTAGTTTCTTTTTAAATTGAAGAGATACAAAAATATGTGGACGCAAATCAAAATAAGTCAAATATCATTTCTTCATATATTACCTGTGCAATCTAGTTTCTGGTACATGAGACTACTCCATATACCAAACTAATTAATTAAGGTTTTTTTTTATTAAAAAAAAATGAAGTGCTTTTTTAATCTTTTTTTTTTTCAATTTAACTAGTTATTGAAATAGAAAATTAAGCATTTTTTATTTATGTTTATGATTTATTATAAATGATTGTTTTATTTCTTTGAAATATTAATATGTCATACTTATTTAGTGTAATGTCTTGTAAGCGTGTGGATGTCCTACTTTTAAAAATTATCATATCATTTATGTTCCCTATCTCATGTCTCATATCCGTGTGACCCTACTAAATCGAGTCGTTGTATAGAGTCGAGTTGAGTTGGGCTGAACCAAAACTCGGTTTGAGCCATTAGAGTCCAGAGTGGGGTAGTATGGGATGTACAATAATAATGAAAAGAAATGGACTTACAATGGACGTACTTGCATGAAACAAACATATCAAAGTATAAGGATTAGGACTTACTTGCACTAAATATAAAGTTTAGGTATGAAATTGTAACCTATGGAAAATTTAGGTACCATTTGGTAATTTTTCACATAAAGTCATTGCTATATTGGAGCTTTCCCGAGACTTCCATTTCACTTTCGCTTCTTCATCTTTATCTTCATCTCCTTCATCTCCTTTACTCACCTTCCTTTCTCCATCCATTTTAATGGTATTCAAGCATTAATTCAACCTCTATTCGATCCAAGTAAGTATAATTTCTTGAATTTCATAATTTAGTGATATTTTAGATTATTCATAAGAGTTCTTATGTATAGGAGAGGTGAGCTCAAAGGTAGAAGAAAAAGGAAGCTAAGAAGAAGATTCCAAGCGTTTCAAGTGAAGGTTTGATATCTCTTTTAATTTAACAAATTTTCTTGCATGAGAACTTGTGTAGTGTTTGATAATGAGAAGAGATGTTGTTGAATGTTGAGTAAGAAGACTGGAAATGGTAAGAAAACATGGATGAA